>NW_024383503.1:0-5152 GCF_016835505.1 Polypterus senegalus
AGTCACGTCCTGTGTTAAAGTCACTTCCAAAGGGAACATATTCCCATTCATGGAGCTGATCCTCAGACTCATCAATGCTCTGCAGAACAGGCCTGTAGCTATCTGAAGTCTTTGTAGCATAAAGCAAACATGATGGATGTTGCTGAGATCTAATCAAGTTGCCATCAACCTCCCACTTATGAGAGTATCTGGAATTGCCTAGTGGCAGAAGGGTGACACCTGAGCCAGAGGCATTTTGTCCTTCGTGAAAACCCAAAATTAGTTCAGTGGCTACATTAATGAGGTTACCCCCTCTCCAGAACCAAAGCTGCCTGAGTATGAGGTTATCATCATAGTAATGGAATTCTGGATGCCCTCCATACCCTGCACTGTAAGTATCTTGCAAGGCACACCTTTGTTTTAAGGAAGAAAATCTGAACGCAAGTAGTTACATTGATAACACTGCTTTCTTGCTGAGCATTCAGGAAAGACCATGTTCTGTTATGTGAGTAAGAGACATGCACTAAATAGTTCCCTGCTCTGTCATTAACAGTGAGATCAAGAGATAGATTTGGTACATTACCGATCGGATCAGAGGTCCATCCCTTATCCATAGCTGAGCAGACACATCCTTATTCTGAACATCCTTGGGGTGGCTGCAAATGACAAGCTTTACAGTGTCATTGTACCCACCTTGCACCACTTCTAAGGCCAGTCCTGAGTAGAAGTTCATCAGACGTTCACCACTCCAGTACCACAGCTGTTTTTCCACTGCATTTTCTTGAAAAGGCCGAGCTTGAACATAATTACCTTCATCCCCACCGGTCAGTAGAACACAAGGAAAAGTGTTTACCTTGACAAAAAACGGACACAGCACAGACTGGATGTTTTCATCATTGTCCTGTTTTGGTACTAGCTGCCATGATGGAGGTCCATGAGTCGAATTTGACCATTTGCTTTTAGGCAAATGGGAAAGTTAAAATCTACCATACAATCTTCAGAGTTTACTAGGAAGTCACTTCCATCTTTTGAGGTGCAAGGAACAGAATATTGAAAGGTGGCAAGAGTGGAACGGGAAAATTTTATTCTTGAGCATTTGATTTCACCAAGGGGCAAAGTAGCTCCAGTTGCTTCATTCCTAAGTGTTGTTTCATTCTCCCATCTCCACAGCTGGTTCTCTGTTTCATCTTCACTATAAGCACTTTCCTCCAGTGCACTTGCATTATCAAGGCTGGTAAGTAGCTTACAATCCTTAGAGATTTGATAAAGTAGAGCTGGTGCTCTGAAGATACTGTTCGAATATGCTGCCTTCTATAAATGAATTTTACATTTTGTCCTCCGCCAATGCTCTCTGTTTGACTGGAGTTCATCTGCACATCCCGCTTTCGTCTGTTCAGTACACTGCCATGCTGATTCCATCTAGATGAGCTGCTTCGGACTGGAAACCTAGCACTGCTTTGCTCCCAAATGTCCACTGATTACCCTGCCCAAGGACACTGTGTGAGCTAACTGGAGGAGAAGTTAATTCAAATGTGACATTAAAGCCAGTGGCATCTGGAGAAATGAGCGGGAAGGGGCGACAAGACTGACAGGGCTGAGGTGATTCCTCTTGTATGGATTCTGTATCCCTCTTCACTTTACGCACACGTGGCTCCTGTGATTCCTCCTGGTTCAAAAAGTCTTTAGTACTGTTATGAGGCTGAAAATTGCATTTTCAATTGCTGCTTTTCTGTCTCATCTGTGGCTGCAAAGAGGGATTTTAATAATTTCATTACTTCTCCCAAATTCAGAACATTTTGAGATAGAAGTTTAAATTTCTTTTCAATGGTTGCAAATTTCTCCTCGTCATCTAGAAGCTCTGCTTGCTGATGAAAGCAACTTTGTTCTTCAGTGGTATTTTCATCATTACTAGAATCATTTAGCATATAAAAAATTGTCTCCAATATATTCAGTGTCAGGTCACATCCCAGGTCATCTTCTGCCTCCTGTAGTCTCAAGTTGACCATGTCAGTGCAGTTCAGGACTGAATAGAACAGCACAGAGATGACTGAGTAAAGGCTTCCAAAGAAAGGTTGCTCTTTCCAGAATTCTCTCACTGTTTTCTCTTCAGTTGAATTGCAGGATGTTAGCCAACTGTCAGTTGCTGCCACCATGTCACCATATTGCTGTAACAAGACCCCTGATATGTCCTCTGTCAGATGCAGCAAGTCTGTCGAGCAGCTAAATGTGTTATTTTTCATTATTTCATTATTCAGGTTCACATCACTGTATTGTAGCTGGGTCTTACCAAAGTCTTCAGTAGGAGAAGAAGAGATAGCTACAGATGCAGAATTGGCATTGCTGGTCATATCTTCTGTAGAGAAAATAGAGTCCTTATAGCTATGATTTATCTTTGAAACCTTGTCAGTAGAGAAGAGTGAACTGTAATCTTCATCATCTGTTTCAGTGCTATACCCTGACATTCTTCATCAAAGTAAATCTGCAGATCTCCACTGGATGCTTGCAACATCACAATATGAAATTGCTGCACAAGTAGAAATAAACTCCAGAGGCCAGCAAAGCGCTTGCTGCCATGGCTCCCCCAGCTGGTAGCCATGGTGGATATGGCCTGTGTGTCTGTAAGTTGACTGTTTTATTATACATTCTAAAAGGGGAACAAGAAAAATTTGTGCAATCTCAGTAAATCTGATCACTTCCTCCACAAATGAAGAACGGGAGTGAAGATCACAGTGAAATCTTTGTGGTTGCATTGTTGTTGTTGTTGCCTAGCAGTTCTAAATGATGAGCCCCTTGTGCTAAATCTGGCTTTGTGTTAGCTGTACATGTGCGAAGAAAGGAAAAGTAGATTTGAAATATTTGCACAGAGCACAGTGACATATTAAACTTATATTCTGATTACATCAACCTGCTTTATTCCATTTTAGGATCAAGATGAGGTCTACTGAAGCCTACTGTAGGTGAACATCACTGGGGGAAAAGTAGGCATGAACTGTGGAAAAGAAATGTTATATGTGTGTCTATCCATCCATTTGCTGAACCCATATACAGTAATTCAATTGTAAGAATATGACTGAGTTAAACCTTTTTCAAGCAGTATTGGGTAAATTGGGAAACCAAAGCTGAATGAGGAATTATTTTACATCCAACCATTTGCTGAACTCAGTTACTACAGTTAATGGTTGTGGATAGTTAGGTCTGGTAGAAATGGGTGAAAGGTCTACAATGTCTATTGCAGGGCACATTAAAATTCCCACCTACACTCACTTATACTTTTGAGAGAGTATATTCATGGTTGCAGTAGGCCAAAGTCTATGCTGTGTGCATACAGCAGGACCAAGCCTGAATTGGGCTGGTCCATTACAGTAATCATTTACTCACAGACACACTAGCACTAACACAATGTCAGGTTAGATTTGCCAGTTAACCTGTACATCCTTAGGAATTTTTAAGTAATACATGCAAACTAATGTACACAGACAATGGCTGGACACAACATTTAAGTTACAGTTACTTGATCTGAACTATAAATCCTTACCAGTCTAAAAGGCAGGTTTTAGCAAATTAGTGAAGTTACATTTGATATATTTTTAGGTAAAACTTGTGTATCCTACCCACTATTACTTAATTACTGTCTTGCTACTGTGGAAGACGAATGTTCTCTTCGTTCCCTTGTACTAATTCATGTCTGAGAAGTAAGCTTTACGAAACCAAGTAACAGCATGCTTTGTTTTAGCAAACAGAAAAATGTTTGTGCAAAGGACTCAAAGTCTGAGCATTCCACACATGAGTCTGCCTTATCACGTTTTCCCTTAGCTTACATCTGAACGCCATAACAAAAGGAGCCAAGAAATCAAGTTGCACAAGGGGCGCTGAAGGGGCTCAAGGATGGTGTATAATAAATGTGTTGACTGTTACATTTTATAATGATATTAAATCACGCATTCCAGGGGTATAAAACTGGACCCCACCCAACAGACGGGGTTCAGAAGAGCCCTGACGCTGTCATGTATATTTGATTGTCTGCTTTTCTGAAACTCTTCTCACCGTGACTCTGAAAATAAAGCTGCTTTATAACCGCACCTGCTGTCGGGTCTGAGTTTTCGTCCACAGTTTTGGCGCACAAACATGGGGCAGGAGCAATGCCGTCTCAAAAAACAAGGCCCGCTCATGCGTTACTTATTGGTCCGGTGACGTCACAATCGAGGTGCTATGTTTACAAATAGTGCCAGCTGAACTTTCCGTCTAAGATCGTCGTTGAAGTTGTAAAGAAAGTTAATGGCGTTTTAGTTTTTGATATAAAGTTATTGCAGTCGTAAAGGTTATAAGTTCAGATGTTCTGCGGTGCAGTGCAAGGTAATATTTTGATGTGTTTTGTTTATTTTAATGGAGAACAACTGCACCGCGTGCCGGGTAACATCGATAATACTGCAAATGGAGGTTAGGGCATGTAAAATCACTTATATTTGTTGCTGGTTATGTAGGGTTTAAAATGGTTACAGGCGCAGTTCAGTCACTTCAGTGTGACATGTGCAGAAATGAACTAGTCATGGATAAGTCTTAGAATTTTCACAGGAATATAATTACCTGCTTGACTCAGACAGGGGTGGTCTGAAGTGGCCCTCAGATTTGTTGGTTGAATGTGTTACACAAATGTTTTTGATTTTCCAGTCAATTGTTACTAATGCTGAATATGAGTCAAATTTTTTATTGTTAAAAAATCAAAAATCTGCATTAATCTCACTGTTTAACGAACGCCTGCACAGATGTGGACTGCAAGTTGGTAATTGTGTTTGTGGGAAGAGTATCTGTGACTTACTGAAGTTGTCCATGTCTACAGTGGCCAACATCTGTTTAAATAAGTATTGCAAGCGCTGCAGATAACGTGGTACTTTTAAGGAAAAAGCTAACCTCAAACGTAAACTGGCTACATTGACAAAAAAGAGGTAACGTAATAAGCCAGTTATTTTGATATAACGTTCTGCTTTCGTACAGATTAATATCAGCACATTTGTTCATTTTGCCTATTTTATGATGTTATGAACAAATCAACGTTTACCATTAGTCATTTCAAATAATGGCTGTTTGTATTTTATCTGGTGTTGCTTTATTTTAGATTTAACTGCATTAACAAAGTGTTAATGTAGCTTTCTGATTATTAGGGGGAATCTCAGTA
>NW_024383504.1:0-53909 GCF_016835505.1 Polypterus senegalus
CCTTATTTCACCATAACGCGTTTCAGGGCCTGAAACACTTTGTGTACACATGTGTGACGCCTTGTTTTCCACAGGAAACTGTTCAAAACAGTTCATTTCTGTAAAAACTATGTCACAGATGTGTTTCAAGTGGTTTCACAACATAGAAGTTAAGACTCATTGAGTTTCACTCAACTTCAGTTTTTGTCCTTTGCAAGTTAATGGGGATTTCAAAAGGTGAGTTTGAGATGTTGAAGTGCACTTTGAAAAACAGTTGGGAAACCATCCAAACAGTTCTTAACCATAAGGGTACTGGGGATTTCATCATTTAGAACTGTTTTACCAGAGTATTTTGACTTTACACAGAGTTAGAGGTGAAGGTAACCTGAATTCACCATAACAGCTTTTCAAGGCCTGAAAATCACTTTGTGTACACATGTGTGACGCCTTGTTTTCCACCAGGAAACTGTTCAAAACAGTTCATTTCTGTAAAAACTATGTCGCAGATGTGTTTCAAGTGGTTTCACAACATAGAAGTTAAGACTCATTGAGTTTCACTCAACTTCAGTTTTGTCCATTGCAAGTTAATGGGGATTTCAAAAGGTGAGTTTAAGATGTGAAGTGCACTTTGAAAAACAGTTGGGAAACCATCCAAACAGTTCTTAACCATAAGGGTACTGGGGATTTCATCATTTAGAACTGCTTTTACCAGAGTATTTTGACTTTACACAGCGTTAGAGTTGAAGGTAACCTTATTTCACCATAACGCTTTCAGGGCCTGAAAATCACTTTGTGTACACATGTGTGACGCCTTGTTTTCCACCAGGAAACTGTTCAAAACAGTTCATTTCTGTAAAAAACTATGTCGCAGATGTGTTTCAAGTGGTTTCACAACATAGAAGTTAAGACTCATTGAGTTTCACTCAACTTCAGTTTTTGTCCAATGCAAGTCAATGGGGATTTCAAAAAGTGAGTTTGAGATGTTGAAGTGCACTTTGAAAAACAGTTGGGAAACCATCCAAACAGTTCTTAACCATAAGGGTACTGGGGATTTCATCATTTAGAACTGCTTTTACCAGAGTATTTTGACTTTACACAGCGTTAGAGTTGAAGGTAACCTTATTTCACCATAACGCGTTTCAGGGCCTGAAAATCACTTTGTGTACACATGTGTGACGCCTTGTTTTCCACCAGGAAACTGTTCAAAACAGTTCATTTCTGTAAAAAACTATGTCGCAGATGTGTTTCAAGTGGTTTCACAACATAGAAGTTAAGACTCATTGAGTTTCACTCAACTTCAGTTTTGTCCATTGCAAGTCAATGGGGATTTCAAAAGTGAGTTTGAGATGTTGAAATGCACTTTGAAAAACAGTTGGGAAACCATCCAAACAGTTCTTAACCATAAGGGTACTGGGGATTTCATCATTTAGAACTGCTTTTACCAGAGTATTTTGACTTTCCACAGAGTTAGAGTTGAAGGTAACCTTATTTCACCATAACACTTTTCAGGGCCTGAAAACAACTTTGTGTACACATGTGTGACGCCTTGTTTTCCACCAGGAAACTGTTCAAAACAGTTCATTTCTGTAAAAACTATGTCGCAGATGTGTTTCAAGTGGTTTCACAACATAGAAGTTAAGACTCATTGAGTTTCACTCAACTTCAGTTTTGTCCATTGCAAGTCAATGGGGATTTCAAAAGTGAGTTTGAGATGTTGAAGTGCACTTTGAAAAACAGTTGGGAAACCATCCAAACAGTTCTTAACCATAAGGGTACTGGGGATTTCATCATTTAGAACTGCTTTTACCAGAGTATTTTGACTTTACACAGCGTTAGAGTTGAAGGTAACCTTATTTCACCATAACGCGTTTCAGGGCCTGAAAATAACTTTGTGTACACATGTGTGACGCCTTGTTTTCCACCAGGAAACTGTTCAAAACAGTTCATTTCTGTAAAAACTATGTCGCAGATGTGTTTCAAGTGGTTTCACAACATAGAAGTTAAGACTCATTGAGTTTCACTCAACTTCAGTTTTGTCCATTGCAAGTTAATGGGGATTTCAAAAGGTGAGTTTAAGATGTTGAAGTGCACTTTGAAAAACAGTTGGGAAACCATCCAAACAGTTCTTAACCATAAGGGTACTGGGGATTTCATCATTTAGAACTGCTTTTACCAGAGTATTTTGACTTTACACAGCGTTAGAGTTGAAGGTAACCTTATTTCACCATAAACGTTTCAGGGCCTGAAAATAACTTTGTGTACACATGTGTGACGCCTTGTTTTCCACCAGGAAACTGTTCAAAACAGTTCATTTCTGTAAAAACTATGTCGCAGATGTGTTTCAAGTGGTTTCACAACATAGAAGTTAAGACTCATTGAGTTTCACTCAACTTCAGTTTTGTCCAATGCAAGTCAATGGGGATTTCAAAAAGTGAGTATGAGATGTTGAAGTGCACTTTGAAAAACAGTTGGGAAACCATCCAAACAGTTCTTAACCATAAGGGTACTGGGGATTTCATCATTTAGAACTGCTTTTACCAGAGTATTTTGACTTTACACAGAGTTAGAGTTGAAGGTAACCTTATTTCACCATAACACTTTTCAAGGCCTGAAAACAACTTTGTGTACACATGTGTGACGCCTTGTTTTCCACCAGGAAACTGTTCAAAACAGTTCATTTCGGTAAAAAACTATGTCGCAGATGTGTTTCAAGTGGTTTCACAACATAGAAGTTAAGACTCATTGAGTTTCACTCAACTTCAGTTTTTGTCCATTGCAAGTTAATGGGGATTTCAAAAGTGAGTATAAGATGTTGAAGTGCACTTTGAAAAACAGTTGGGAAACCATCCAAACAGTTCTTAACCATAAGGGTACTGGGGATTTCATCATTTAGAACTGCTTTTACCAGAGTATTTTGACTTTACACAGCGTTAGAGTTGAAGGTAACCTTATTTCACCATAACGCGTTTCAGGGCCTGAAAATCACTTTGTGTACACATGTGTGACGCCTTGTTTTCCACCAGGAAACTGTTCAAAACAGTTCATTTCTGTAAAAACTATGTCGCAGATGTGTTTCAAGTGGTTTCACAACATAGAAGTTAAGACTCATTGAGTTTCACTCAACTTCAGTTTTGGCCCAATGCAAGTCAATGGGGATTTCAAAAGTGAGTTTGAGATGTTGAAGTGCACTTTGAAAAACAGTTGGGAAACCATCCAAACAGTTCTTAACCATAAGGGTACTGGGGATTTCATCATTTAGAACTGCTTTTACCAGAGTATTTTGACTTTCCACAGAGTTAGAGTTGAAGGTAACCTTATTTCACCATAACGCGTTTCAGGGCCTGAAAATAACTTTGTGTACACATGTGTGACGCCTTGTTTTCCACCAGGAAACTGTTCAAAACAGTTCATTTCTGTAAAAAACTATGTCGCTGATGTGTTTCAAGTGGTTTCACAACATAGAAGTTAAGACTCATTGAGTTTCACTCAACTTCAGTTTTTGTCCATTGCAAGTTAATGGGGATTTCAAAAGGTGAGTTTAAGATGTGAAGTGCACTTTGAAAAACAGTTGGGAAACCATCCAAACAGTTCTTAACCATAAGGGTACTGGGGATTTCATCATTTAGAACTGCCTTTACCAGAGTATTTTGACTTTCCACAGAGTTAGAGTTGAAGGTAACCTGAATTCACCATAACACGTTTCAGGGCCTGAAAACAACTTTGTGTACACATGTGTGATACCTTGTTTTCCAACAGGAAACTGTTCAAAACAGTTCATTTCTGTAAAAACTATGTCGCAGATGTGTTTCAAGTGGTTTCACAACATAGAAGTTAAGACTCATTGAGTTTCACTCAACTTCAGTTTTGTCCATTGCAAGTTAATGGGGATTTCAAAAGGTGAGTTTAAGATGTGAAGTGCACTTTGAAAAACAGTTGGGAAACCATCCAAACAGTTCTTAACCATAAGGGTACTGGGGATTTCATCATTTAGAACTGTTTTACCAGAGTATTTTGACTTTACACAGCGTTAGAGTTGAAGGTAACCTTATTTCACCATAACGTTTCAGGGCCTGAAATTAACTTTGTGTACACATGTGTGACGCCTTGTTTTCCACCAGGAAACTGTTCAAAACAGTTCATTTCTGTAAAAAACTATGTCGCAGATGTGTTTTAAGTGGTTTCACAACATAGAAGTTAAGACTCATTAAATTTAACTCAACTTCAGTTTTTGCCCAATGCAAGTCAATAGGATTTTCAAAAGTGAGTTTGAGATGTTGAAGTGCACTTTGAAAAACAGTTGGGAAACCATCCAAACAGTTCTTAACCATAAGGGTACTGGGGATTTCATCATTTAGAACTGCCTTTACCAGAGTATTTTGACTTTCCACAGAGTTAGAGTTGAAGGTAACCTGATTTCATCATAACACTTTTCAAGACCTGAAAACAACTTTGTGTACACATGTGTGACGCCTTGTTTTCCACCAGGAAACTGTTCAAAACAGTTCATTTCTGTAAAAACTATGTCGCAGATGTGTTTCAAGTGGTTTCACAACATAGAAGTTAAGACTCATTGAGTTTCACTCAACTTCAGTTTTGTCCATTGCAAGTTAATGGGGATTTCAAAAGTGAGTTTAAGATGTGAAGTGCACTTTGAAAAACAGTTGGGAAACCATCCAAACAGTTCTTAACCATAAGGGTACTGGGGATTTCATCATTTAGAACTGCTTTTACCAGAGTATTTTGACTTTACACAGCGTTAGAGTTGAAGGTAACCTTATTTCACCATAACGCGTTTCAGGGCCTGAAAATAACTTTGTGTACACATGTGTGACGCCTTGTTTTCCACCAGGAAACTGTTCAAAACAGTTCATTTCTGTAAAAACTATGTCGCAGATGTGTTTCAAGTGGTTTCACAACATAGAAGTTAAGACTCATTGAGTTTCACTCAACTTCAGTTTTGGCCCAATGCAAGTCAATGGGGATTTCAAAAGTGAGTATGAGATGTGAAGTGCACTTTGAAAAACAGTTGGGAAACCATCCAAACAGTTCTTAACCATAAGGGTACTGGGGATTTCATCATTTAGAACTGCTTTTACCAGAGTATTTTGACTTTCCACAGAGTTAGAGTTGAAGGTAACCTTATTTCACCATAACGCTTTCAAGGCCTGAAAACAACTTTGTGTACACATGTGTGACGCCTTGTTTTCCACCAGGAAACTGTTCAAAACAGTTCATTTCTGTAAAAACTATGTCTTTGAAAAACAGATCCAAACAGTTCTTAACCATAAGGGTACTGGGGATTTGCTTTTACCAGAGTATTTTGTTTCAAGTGGTTTCACAACATAGAAGTTAAGACTCATTGAGTTTCACTCAACTTCAGTTTTGTCCATTGCAAGTTAATGGGGATTTCAAAAGTGAGTTTAAGATGTTGAAGTGCACTTTGAAAAACAGTTGGGAAACCATCCAAACAGTTCTTAACCATAAGGGTACTGGGGATTTCATCATTTAGAACTGCTTTTACCAGAGTATTTTGACTTTACACAGCGTTAGAGTTGAAGGTAACCTTATTTCACCATAACACTTTTCAGGGCCTGAAAATTCAACTTTGTGTACACATGTGTGACGCCTTGTTTTCCACCAGGAAACTGTTCAAAACAGTTCATTTCTGTAAAAACTATGTCGCAGATGTGTTTCAAGTGGTTTCACAACATAGAAGTTAAGACTCATTGAGTTTCACTCAACTTCAGTTTTGCCCAATGCAACTAATAGGATTTCAAAAGGTGAGTTTGAGATGTTGAAGTGCACTTTGAAAAACAGTTGGGAAACCATCCAAACAGTTCTTAACCATAAGGGTACTGGGGATTTCATCATTTAGAACTGCTTTTACCAGAGTATTTTGACTTTACACAGCGTTAGAGTTGAAGGTAACCTTATTTCACCATAACACGTTTCAGGGCCTGAAAATAACTTTGTGTACACATGTGTGACGCCTTGTTTTCCACCAGGAAACTGTTCAAAACAGTTCATTTCTGTAAAAACTATGTCGCAGAAGTGTTTCAAGTGGTTTCACAACATAGAAGTTAAGACTCATTGAGTTTCACTCAACTTCAGTTTTTGTCCAATGCAAGTCAATGGGGATTTCAAAAGTGAGTATGAGATGTTGAAGTGCACTTTGAAAAACAGTTGGGAAACCATCCAAACAGTTCTTAACCATAAGGGTACTGGGGATTTCATCATTTAGAACTGCTTTTACCAGAGTATTTTGACTTTACACAGCGTTAGAGTTGAAGGTAACCTTATTTCACCATAACGCGTTTCAGGGCCTGAAAATAACTTTGTGTACACATGTGTGACGCCTTGTTTTCCACCAGGAAACTGTTCAAAACAGTTCATTTCTGTAAAAAACTATGTCGCTGATGTTTTCAAGTGGTTTCACAACATAGAAGTTAAGACTCATTGAGTTTCACTCAACTTCAGTTTTGCCCAATGCAAGTCAATGGGGATTTCAAAAGTGAGTTTGAGATGTTGAAGTGCACTTTGAAAAACAGTTGGGAAACCATCCAAACAGTTCTTAACCATAAGGGTACTGGGGTTTCATCATTTAGAACTGCCTTTACCAGAGTATTTTGACTTTCCACAGAGTTAGAGTTGAAGGTAACCTGAATTCACCATAACACTTTTCAAGGACCTGAAAACAACTTTGTGTACACATGTGTGACGCCTTGTTTTCCACCAGGAAACTGTTCAAAACAGTTCATTTCTGTAAAAAACTATGTCGCAGATGTGTTTCAAGTGGTTTCACAACATAGAAGTTAAGACTCATTGAGTTTCACTCAACTTCAGTTTTGTCCATTGCAAGTTAATGGGGATTTCAAAAGTGAGTTTAAGATGTGAAGTGCACTTTGAAAAACAGTTGGGAAACCATCCAAACAGTTCTTAACCATAAGGGTACTGGGGATTTCATCATTTAGAACTGCTTTTACCAGAGTATTTTGACTTTACACAGCGTTAGAGTTGAAGGTAACCTTATTTCACCATAACGCGTTTCAGGGCCTGAAAATCACTTTGTGTACACATGTGTGACGCCTTGTTTTCCACCAGGAAACTGTTCAAAACAGTTCATTTCTGTAAAAACTATGTCGCAGATGTGTTTCAAGTGGTTTCACAACATAGAAGTTAAGACTCATTGAATTTCACTCAACTTCAGTTTTTGCCCAATGCAACTCAATAGGATTTCAAAAGTGAGTTTGAGATGTTGAAGTGCACTTTGAAAAACAGTTGGGAAACCATCAAACAGTTCTTAACCATAAGGGTACTGGGGATTTCATCATTTAGAACTGCTTTTACCAGAGTATTTTGACTTTACACAGCGTTAGAGTTGAAGGTAACCTTATTTCACCATAACGCGTTTCAAGACCTGAAAACAACTTTGTGTACACATGTGTGACGGCTTGTTTTCCACCAGGAAACTGTTCAAAACAGTTCATTTCTGTAAAAACTATGTCGCAGATGTGTTTCAAGTGGTTTCACAACATAGAAGTTAAGACTCATTGAGTTTCACTCAACTTCAGTTTTGTCCATTGCAAGTTAATGGGGATTTCAAAAGGTGAGTTTAAGATGTGAAGTGCACTTTGAAAAACAGTTGGGAAACCATCCAAACAGTTCTTAACCATAAGGGTACTGGGGATTTCATCATTTAGAACTGCTTTTACCAGAGTATTTTGACTTTACACAGCGTTAGAGTTGAAGGTAACCTTATTTCACCATAACACGTTTCAGGGCCTGAAAACAACTTTGTGTACACATGTGTGACGCCTTGTTTTCCACCAGGAAACTGTTCAAAACAGTTCATTTCTGTAAAAAACTATGTCGCAGATGTGTTTCAAGTGGTTTCACAACATAGAAGTTAAGACTCATTGAGTTTCACTCAACTTCAGTTTTGTCCATTGCAAGTTAATGGGGATTTCAAAAGTGAGTTTGAGATGTTGAAGTGCACTTTGAAAAACAGTTGGGAAACCATCCAAACAGTTCTTAACCATAAGGGTACTGGGGATTTCATCATTTAGAACTGCTTTTACCAGAGTATTTTGACTTTACACAGCGTTAGAGTTGAAGGTAACCTTATTTCACCATAACACTTTCAGGGCCTGAAAACAACTTTGTGTACACATGTGTGACGCCTTGTTTTCCACCAGGAAACTGTTCAAAACAGTTCATTTCTGTAAAAAACTATGTCGCAGATGTGTTTCAAGTGGTTTCACAACATAGAAGTTAAGACTCATTGAGTTTCACTCAACTTCAGTTTTGTCCATTGCAAGTTAATGGGGATTTCAAAAGTGAGTTTAAGATGTTGAAGTGCACTTTGAAAAACAGTTGGGAAACCATCCAAACAGTTCTTAACCATAAGGGTACTGGGGATTTCATCATTTAGAACTGCTTTTACCAGAGTATTTTGACTTTACACAGCGTTAGAGTTGAAGGTAACCTTATTTCACCATAACACGTATCAAGGGCTGAAAAACAACTTTGTGTACACATGTGTGACGCCTTGTTTTCCACCAGGAAACTGTTCAAAACAGTTCATTTCTGTAAAAAACTATGTCGCAGATGTGTTTCAAGTGGTTTCACAACATAGAAGTTAAGACTCATTGAGTTTCACTCAACTTCAGTTTTGTCCATTGCAAGTTAATGGGGATTTCAAAAGGTGAGTTTAAGATGTGAAGTGCACTTTGAAAAACAGTTGGGAAACCATCCAAACAGTTCTTAACCATAAGGGTACTGGGGATTTCATCATTTAGAACTGCTTTTACCAGAGTATTTTGACTTTACACAGCGTTAGAGTTGAAGGTAACCTTATTTCACCATAACGCGTTTCAGGGCCTGAAAATCACTTTGTGTACACATGTGTGACGCCTTGTTTTCCACCAGGAAACTGTTCAAAACAGTTCATTTCTGTAAAAAACTATGTCGCAGATGTTTTCAAGTGGTTTCACAACATAGAAGTTAAGACTCATTGAGTTTCACTCAACTTCAGTTTTGCCCAATGCAAGTTCAATGGGGATTTCAAAAGGTGAGTTTGAGATGTTGAAGTGCACTTTGAAAAACAGTTGGGAAACCATCCAAACAGTTCTTAACCATAAGGGTACTGGGGATTTCATCATTTAGAACTGCTTTTACCAGAGTATTTTGACTTTCCACAGAGTTAGAGTTGAAGGTAACCTGAATTCACCATAACGCGTTTCAAGGGCCTGAAAACAACTTTGTGTACACATCTGTGACGCCTTGTTTTCCACCAGGAAACTGTTCAAAACAGTTCATTTCTGTAAAAACTATGTCGCAGATGTTTTCAAGTGGTTTCACAACATAGAAGTTAAGACTCATTGAGTTTCACTCACCTTCAGTTTTGTCCATTGCAAGTTAATGGGGATTTCAAAAGGTGAGTTTAAGATGTGAAGTGCACTTTGAAAAACAGTTGGGAAACCATCCAAACAGTTCTTAACCATAAGGGTACTGGGGATTTCATCATTTAGAACTGCTTTTACCAGAGTATTTTGACTTTTCACAAAGTTAGATTTGAAGGTAACCTTATTTCACCATAACACTTTTCAAGGGCCTGAAAACAACTTTGTGTACACATGTGTGACGCCTTGTTTTCCAACAGGAAACTGTTCAAAACAGTTCATTTCTGTAAAAAACTATGTCGCAGATGTATTTCAAGTGGTTTCACAACATAGAAGTTAAGACTCATTGAGTTTCACTCAACTTCAGTTTTTGTCCATTGCAAGTTAATGGGGATTTCAAAAGTGAGTTTAAGATGTGAAGTGCACTATGAAAAATAGTTGGGAAACCATCCAAACAGTTCTTAACCATAAGGGTACTGGGGATTTTATCATTTAAAACTGTTTTTACCATAGTTTTTTGACTTTACACAGCGTTAGAGTTGAAGGTAGCCTTATTACACCATAACGCGTTTCAGGGCCTGAAATTCACTTTGTGTACACATGTGTGACGCCTTGTTTTCCACCAGGAAACTGTTCAAAACAGTTCATTTCTGTAAAAAACTATGTCGCAGATGTGTTTCAAGTGTTTCAACTTTCACAACATAGAAGTTAAGACTCATTAAATTTAACTCAACTTCAGTTTTTGCCCAATGCATCTCAATAGGATTTTCAAAAGCTGAGTTTGAGATGTTGAATTGCACTTTGAAAAACAGTTGGGAAACCATCCAAACAGTTCTTAACCATAAGGGTACTGGGGGTTTCATCATTTAGAACTGCCTTTACCAGAGTATTTTGACTTTCCACAGAGTTAGAGTTGAAGGTAACCTGACTTCATCATAACACTTTTCAAGACCTGAAAACAACTTTGTGTACACATGTGTGACGCCTTGTTTTCCAACAGGAAACTTTTCAAAACAGTTCATTTCTGTAAAAAACTATGTCGCAGATGTATTTCAAGTGGTTTCACAACATAGAAGTTAAGACTCATTGAGTTTCACTCACCTTCAGTTTTGTCCATTGCAAGTTAATGGGGATTTCAAAAGGTGAGTTTAAGATGTGAAGTGCACTTTGAAAAACAGTTGGGAAACCATCCAAACAGTTCTTAACCATAAGGGTACTGGGGATTTCATCATTTAGAACTGCTTTTACCAGAGTACTTTGACTTTACACAGCGTTAGAGTTGAAGGTAACCTTATTTCACCATAACACGTTTCAGGGCCTGAAAATAACTTTGTTTACACATGTGTGACGCCTTGTTTTCCACCAGGAAACTGTTCAAAACAGTTCATTTCTGTAAAAAACTATGTCGCAGATGTGTTTCAAGTGGTTTCACAACATAGAACTTAAGACTCATTAAATTTAACTCAACTTCAGTTTTTGCCCAATGCAACTCAATAGGAATTTCAAAAGGTGAGTTTGAGATGTTGAATTGCTTTTTGAAAAACAGTTGGGAAACCATCGAAACAGTTCTTAACCATAAGGGTACTGGGGATTTCATCATTTAGAACTGCTTTTACCAGAGTATTTTGAATTTCCACAGAGTTAGAGTTGAAGGTAACCTGAATTCACCATAACGCGTTTCAAGGGCTGAAAATCACTTTGTGTACACATGTGTGACGCCTTGTTTTCCACCAGGAAACTGTTCAAAACAGTTCATTTCTGTAAAAACTATGTCGCTGATGTTTTTCAAGTGGTTTCACAACATAGAAGTTAAGACTCATTGAGTTTCACTCACCTTCAGTTTTTGTCCATTGCAAGTTAATGGGGATTTCAAAAGGTGAGTTTAAGATGTGAAGTGCACTTTGAAAAACAGTTGTGAAACCATCCAAACAGTTCTTAACCATAAGGGTACTGGGGGTTTCATCATTTAGAACTGCCTTTACCAGAGTATTTTGACATTCCACAGAGTTAGAGTTGAAGGTAACCTGAATTCATCATAACACTTTTCAAGACCTGAAAACAACTTTGTGTACACATGTGTGACGCCTTGTTTTCCAACAGGAAACTTTTCAAAACAGTTCATTTCTGTAAAAAACTATGTCGCAGATGTATTTCAAGTGGTTTCACAACATAGAAGTTAAGACTCATTGAGTTTCACTCACCTTCAGTTTTTGTCCATTGCAAGTTAATGGGGATTTCAAAAGGTGAGTTTAAGATGTGAAGTGCACTTTGAAAAACAGTTGGGAAACCATCCAAACAGTTCTTAACCATAAGGGTACTGGGGATTTCATCATTTAGAACTGCTTTTACCAGAGTACTTTGACTTTACACAGCGTTAGAGTTGAAGGTAACCTTATTTCACCATAACGCGTTTCAGGGCCTGAAAATAACTTTGTTTACACATGTGTGACGCCTTGTTTTCCAACAGGAAACTGTTCAAAACAGTTCATTTCTGTAAAAAACTATGTCGCAGATGTGTTTCAAGTGGTTTCACAACATAGAACTTAAGACTCATTGAGTTTCACTCACCTTCAGTTTTGTCCATTGCAAGTTAATGGGGATTTCAAAAAGTGAGTTTAAGATGTGAAGTGCACTATGAAAAATAGTTGGGAAACCATCCAAACAGTTCTTAACCATAAGGGTACTGGGGATTTTATCATTTAAAACTGTTTTTACCATAGTTTTTTGACTTTACACAGCGTTAGAGTTGAAGGTAGCCTTATTACACCATAACGCGTTTCAGGGCCTGAAATTCACTTTGTGTACACATGTGTGACGCCTTGTTTTCCACCAGGAAACTGTTCAAAACAGTTCATTTCTGTAAAAAACTATGTCGCAGATGTGTTTCAAGTGTTTCAACTTTCACAACATAGAAGTTAAGACTCATTAAATTTAACTCAACTTCAGTTTTTGCCCAATGCATCTCAATAGGATTTTCAAAAGCTGAGTTTGAGATGTTGAATTGCACTTTGAAAAACAGTTGGGAAACCATCCAAACAGTTCTTAACCATAAGGGTACTGGGGGTTTCATCAATTAGAACTGCCTTTACCAGAGTATTTTGACTTTCCACAGAGTTAGAGTTGAAGGTAACCTGACTTCATCATAACACTTTTCAAGACCTGAAAACAACTTTGTGTACACATGTGTGACGCCTTGTTTTCCAACAGGAAACTTTTCAAAACAGTTCATTTCTGTAAAAAACTATGTCGCAGATGTATTTCAAGTGGTTTCACAACATAGAAGTTAAGACTCATTGAGTTTCACTCACCTTCAGTTTTTGTCCATTGCAAGTTAATGGGGATTTCAAAAGGTGAGTTTAAGATGTGAAGTGCACTTTGAAAAACAGTTGGGAAACCATCCAAACAGTTCTTAACCATAAGGGTACTGGGGATTTCATCATTTAGAACTGCTTTTACCAGAGTACTTTGACTTTACACAGCGTTAGAGTTGAAGGTAACCTTATTTCACCATAACACGTTTCAGGGCCTGAAAATAACTTTGTTTACACATGTGTGACGCCTTGTTTTCCACCAGGAAACTGTTCAAAACAGTTCATTTCTGTAAAAAACTATGTAGCTGATGTTTTTCAAGTGGTTTCACAACATAGAAGTTAAGACTCATTGAGTTTCACTCAACTTCAGTTTTTGCCCAATGCAACTCAATAGGAATTTCAAAAGGTGAGTTTGAGATGTTGAATTGCTTTTGAAAAACAGTTGGGAAACCCATCAAACAGTTCTTAACCATAAGGGTACTGGGGATTTCATCATTTAGAACTGCTTTTACCAGAGTATTTTGACTTTCCACAGAGTTAGAGTTGAAGGTAACCTGAATTCACCATAACGCGCTTCAATGGCTGAAAATCACTTTGTGTACACATGTGTGACGCCTTGTTTTCCACCAGGAAACTGTTCAAAACAGTTCATTTCTGTAAAAACTATGTCGCTGATGTTTTCAAGTGGTTTCACAACATAGAAGTTAAGACTCATTGAGTTTCACTCACCTTCAGTTTTTGTCCATTGCAAGTTAATGGGGATTTCAAAAGGTGAGTTTAAGATGTGAAGTGCACTTTGAAAAACAGTTGTGAAACCATCCAAACAGTTCTTAACCATAAGGGTACTGGGGTTTCATCATTTAGAACTGCCTTTACCAGAGTATTTTGACATTCCACAGAGTTAGAGTTGAAGGTAACCTGAATTCATCATAACACTTTTCAAGACCTGAAAACAACTTTGTGTACACATGTGTGACGCCTTGTTTTCCAACAGGAAACTGTTCAAAACAGTTCATTTCTGTAAAAAACTATGTCGCAGATGTATTTCAAGTGGTTTCACAACATAGAAGTTAAGACTCATTGAGTTTCACTCACCTTCAGTTTTTGTCCATTGCAAGTTAATGGGGATTTCAAAAGGTGAGTTTAAGATGTGAAGTGCACTTTGAAAAACAGTTGGGAAACCATCCAAACAGTTCTTAACCATAAGGGTACTGGGGATTTCATCATTTAGAACTGCCTTTACCAGAGTATTTTGACTTTACACAGAGTTAGAGTTGAAGGTAACCTTATTTCACCATAACACTTTTCAGGGCCTGAAAACAACTTTGTGTACACATGTGTGACGCCTTGTTTTCCAACAGGAAACTGTTCAAAACAGTTCATTTCTGTAAAAAACTATGTCGCAGATGTATTTCAAGTGGTTTCACAACATAGAAGTTAAGACTCATTGAGTTTCACTCACCTTCAGTTTTTGTCCATTGCAAGTTAATGGGGATTTCAAAAAGTGAGTTTAAGATGTGAAGTGCACTATGAAAAATAGTTGGGAAACCATCCAAACAGTTCTTAACCATAAGGGTACTGGGGATTTTATCATTTAGAACTGTTTTTACCATAGTTTTTGACTTTACACAGCGTTAGAGTTGAAGGTAACCTTATTACACCATAACGCGTTTCAGGGCCTGAAATTCACTTTGTGTACACATGTGTGACGCCTTGTTTTCCACCAGGAAACTGTTCAAAACAGTTCATTTCTGTAAAAAACTATGTCGCAGATGTGTTTCAAGTGTTTCAACTTTCACAACATAGAAGTTAAGACTCATTAAATTTAACTCAACTTCAGTTTTTGCCCAATGCAACTCAATAGGATTTTCAAAAGCTGAGTTTGAGATGTTGAATTGCACTTTGAAAAACAGTTGGGAAACCATCAAAGCAGTTCTTAACCATAAGGGTACTGGGGATTTCATCATTTAGAACTGCTTTTACCAAACATTCCAGGTGTTTTAAAAAATTTTGAAAATGTTAAGATTTAAATTTAACCAATTAGTTTTTTCCCAAAAACCAATAAAATTTAAAATAGTTTATTTTCTTTTTCAGGGGAAACCTTAAACAGTTCTTAAATAAGGGGTTTGGGGTTTAATTTTAAACTGTTTTTTAAAATATTTTTAATTTCCCAATTAAATTGGGGCCTGAATTAATTTTCAAAAGGGGGAAAAAAAATTTTTTAAAGTGGATTTTCAGGGAAAATTTTAAAAAAGTTCTTTCTTAAAAAAATTTCCTGTTTTTCAAAAAATTTTTTAAAGGAAAAATTATTTTTACCCTTTTTTTTCCTTGGGGAAATTTCGGGGGTTTTAAATTGTGCCTTTAAAAACGTTTAAAATTTTAAAAATTAACCAAAGGGTCGGGGGTTTCTCAAGAACGTTTTAAAATATTTTTAAATTCCCAATTAAATTTTTCCAATTCACCTAAATTTCAAGGGTGAAAAAATTTTGAACATTATTTTTAACAGGAAAAATTTAAAACGATTTTTAAAAAATTTCCCTTATTTCAAATTTGGGTTTAAACTGAATTAAACTAGGTTTAAACCCCCTTTTTTTTCCCCAAGTTAAAGGGGATTTAAAAAAAAAAGTTAAGTCATTGAAAAAAATTGGGAAATCCAAAAGGGGTTTTTAACCCCAAAAAACGGGGTTTTATCATTTTCGTTTTTTTTCCCTAGTTTTGATTTCAAAAGTTGAGTTTAAGGTAGCCTTTTAAAAAAGGTTTTCCTAAACATTTTTAATTAGTTGTTTTCCCCAAAACTGTTAAAAAATTATTTTAAAAACTAGTAGATTGTTAATTTTCAATTTTACAAAATAAAATTAAACTTTAAATTTAATTTGTTTTTCCCAAGACTCAAAGGGATTTTTAAAAAAATATTGAGATGTTAATTTTTTAAACATGGGGAAAACCAAAAGTTTTAAACCCCCGGGGTTTCATCAATTAATGTTTCCAAAAAATTTTTTATTTAAGATTAAGTTTAAGGAATTTACCATCAAAAATTTTAAACCAAAAAAATTTGGTAAAATTTTCCCCTTTTTTCCCAAAAAACTTTTCAAAACGTTATTTTGAAAAAACTATTCAAGTTTTCAAGGGTTTTACAAATTTTAAGTTGACCTTGGGTTTTTTCCCCCTTATTTTTTCCCCAAATTATGGGTTTTAAAATAGTTTAAAAAAAGTAAGTGCACTTTTAAAAAGTTGGGAAACCTAAAATTCTAACCATTTTTTGGGGTTTCATATTTAAAACTGTTTAAAAGTTTTGACTTTAAAACAGGGTTGGGAATAACCTTTTTTACCATAAAGTTTTTGGGTAAAAAATTTTTTCCGGTATTGTTTTCCCCCAGGAAAGTTAAAACGTTCATTTTTTAAAAATTTTTAAAATTTTTTCCTGGTTTAAAAAAACTGTTAAAAAAAATTTAAAACCAATTCATTTTGAACAACCAATGAAATTTTAAAAATGGTTTAATTTTTAAGTTTTTTAAAAAAAAATTGGGGAAAACCCTCCAGTTTTCCATAAGGGGGTGGGATTTCAATTTAGAAGCTTTTTTTAAAAAAAATTTTTTTTTCCAAAGTTAAAAGGTAATGAAATTTACCCTTTAAGAAGGGGGGAAAATACTTTGTTACACAGGGGCCCTTTTTTTACCAAAAATTTTAAAAAAGTTCACTTAAAAAATAAAAAGTATGTTTTCTGGTTTCACCAAGGGTTTAAACATTATTTCAACCCTTTGTTTTTTTTTCAAGTTTGGGGGTTTTAAAATGGTTTTAAATTAATACTTTAAAAACAGTTTTGGGGAAACCCCCAAAATTCAAATAAATTTTAAATTTTTTTTTAAAAATTTTACCAAATTTTACTTTAAAAGGTAGGGGTTAATAAATTTTTCCCAAAATTTTAAAAAAAAAATTTTTTAAAAATGGTTCCCCGTTTTCCCAAAAGGGCTTTTTAAAAATTTATTTTTAAAAATTGTGCTGTTTTCCCAAATTTTTAAACATAAATTAAACTTTAGTTTTACTATGTTTTTGTTTCAAATTAAGGGGGTTTAAAATGAGTTTAAATTAAATCCTTTTAAAAAATGGGAAAATCAAAAGTTTTAAATAAAGGACTGGGGGGTTTACATTTAAACGTTTTAAAAGGTACTTTGTTTCACATTTTGATTTTAAACCTTTTTTACCCTCCCCTTTAGGGGAAAATAACTTTTTTAATTTTCCTTTTTTTCCCCCAAAAATTTAAAAAAGTTCTTTTTTAAAAAAAAATTTCAAAAAAATTTTTGGGTTTAAAACATGAAAAATTTGGGTTTTACAACTTTTTTTTTCCGAAATTTTGGGTTTTCAAAATGGTTTGTGTTAAGGATTTAAAAAAAATTGGGAAACCTAAACAGTTTTAACCATAAAAGTCTTAATTTATCATTTAAATTTTACCGTTTTTACTTTTCCGCTTTTAAATTAAGGGAACCTTATTTCACCTAACTTTTAGGTAAAATAAATTTTTTTTTTTGGGTTTTTTTTTTCCCCCAGGAACTTTCAAAAAATTTTTTGAAAAATAAGGGGGGTTTCAATTTTCCAAATAAACTTAAGACTCATTATTTTCCCCCCTTTTTTTCCAAAAAAAAGGATTTCAAAAATGAGTTTGAATGTTGGAATTTTTTAAAAAGTTAAACCACAAACAGTTCTTAACCATAAGGGTCGGGGTTTATCATTTAAAAATTTTTTTCCGGGTTTTACTTAAAGGTTAGGTTAATAACCCTTTTCCTAACCTTTTTCCTGAAAAACCCTTTTTTTCACGGAAACCCTTTTTTCCCAAAAAGGAAATTTAAAACAGTTATTTTTTTTAAAAATTTTCAATTTTTTTAATGGGTTTAAACATAAATTAAACTTTGGGTTTCCCCAACTTTGTTTTATTCAAGTAAAGGGATTTAAAAAGATTTAAAAGTTTAACCTTTAAAAAAGTTTAACCATAAACGTTTTTCCCTTTGGGTTGGGGGGTTTATCTTTTAAAAAAGTTTTACCCAGGTTTTTTTTCACCTTAGGGTTAAGGGGCCTAAATAATTTTTTCGGGCCCTTTACGTGTCAAAAACTTTTTTTTTCGAAACTGTTCAAAAAGTTATTTTGTAAAAAATATTGGGTTTTTTTTAAATTTTCAAAATGAGTTAAAATTAAAAATTTTAAAAACCCGTTTTTTCCATCAAAAAATTTTTAAATAGTTTGGGGTTTAAACCTTTAAAACGTTTTAAAAAAAAAATTTTCCAAAAAGGGTAGGGGAAAAAAAACGCTTTTTTGAATTTTTTTGGTTAGGTTGGGAAACCAAAACTAACCTTTAAACAAAACATTTTCAAGTTTACCTTTTTTAAGAAACTTTTCAAAACTTATTTTGTAAAAAAAAAATTGGGGTGTTTTAAGTGGTTTAAAAAAAGAAGTTAAACCCTTGGCACCAACCAGTTTTTTTTAAAAAGTTAATGGGGTTTCAAAAAATTTAAAAAGGGCCCGAAAAAGTAGGGGGCCCTCCCAAAAATTTTTAAATAAGGAACTGGGGGTTTTATCATTTAAACCCAAAAAAATTTTTTACACGGTTAATTTAAAACCTTTAACGTTTTCCGAAAATTTTTTGACCGTTACCTTTTTTTTTACCAAAACTTTCAAAACTTCATTTTGTAAAAAAAAATTTGGTTTCCAAAAGGGGTTTAAAAAAAGAAGTTAAACTAGACATCAATTTTTTTTTCCAAATTAGGGGTTTAAAAAATGTTTAAAATTTTGAAATATTTGAAAAAGGGGCCCCAAAAGTTCCCAAAAATACTGGGGGTTTTAATTTCCCTTTTTTTTCCCGGGGTTTTTACTTTCATTTTTTAAAAAAAGGCCTATTTTCCCCTTTTTCCCCCAAAAAAAAGGACCATTTCCCTTGTTTTCCCAAGGAAAGCAAAAGGGATTTCAAAAAATATTATTAATTGAAGGGTTTTAAAAATAAATTAAACCATTAGTTTTTTTTGGGGTTTTCCACAATTTTTGGGTTTCAAATTTTATTTAATTAAGGTTTTTTTTAAAAAATTAAAACCCCAAAAAATTTTTAAGGGGACTGGGGTTTTTTTTATTTGAACTTTTTCCCCAAAAATTTTTAAATTCACGTAATTAAGGGCCTAATTTTTAATTTCCCAAGCTAAAACATTTGTTAACCTGTTTTCCGCCAAAGGAAAATTTTCAAAAAATTTAAATTTTTAAAAACTTTAAATTTTAATTTTTTAAAAATAAATTTAAAATATTGGTTTCATCATTAGTTTTTTCCTTCAAGTTTAAAGGGGGTTTCCAAAAGGGGGAGAGTGAAGGAAACCTTTAAAAAGTTTAAAAACCAAAAAATTCTAAAAAAGGGTCCCGGGGTTTTTTTTTTAAAAAAAACCTTTTTAAAGTTTTTTGAAAACCCCATTAAAATTTAAGGCCATTTCAACCTTTTAAATTTTTAAAAAAAAATTTGGTCCATTAAGGGTTGTTTTTTTAAAAGGAAAGTTAAAAAGTTCATTGAAAAAAATAGTGGGGGGTTTTTTAAGGGGTTTTTAAAAATAAAGGGGTTGATATTATTTAAAAATTTTTTGCCCTTTTAAAATTAAATTTTAAAATGGTTTAATTTGGGGTCACTTTTAAAAACATTTGGGGAAAACCCTAAACTTTTCCAAGGGACGGGAAAATTTTATTTAAACTGCTTTTCCCAAATTTTTACTTTCACACTTTGAGTTAAGGTAATTTTTTTCACCTAAACCCCGGGGGGAAAATATTTTTAAAAGTTGGGTTGTTTGGATCTTTTTTAAAAAAGTTTTTTAAAAAACATTACAAGGGGTTTTAAGGGGGTTTACAAATAGAAGTTAAAAATTTATTTCCCACTTAGTTTTTTCCCTTCAATTTAAGGTTCAAAAAGGGGATTTTTGGAAATTTTTTAAAAAAGTGCCACAAAATTTTCCAAAGGTAATTTTTAAAAATTTAAATTTTTAAAATTTTTTTTTTCCAAATTAGAGTTAAGGAAACCCTTATTTCACCAACCTTTTGGGGGTGAAAATTATTTTTTTTAAATGGGGCCTTTTTTTCCCCCAAGGGAAAATTTTAAAAAAGTTCTTTCTTTAAAAAATATATTGATTTTTCCAAGTTTAAAAACATAAGTTAAAATTTGGTTTTCCCCTTATTTCCAAGCTTTTTGGGTTTAAAATTACTTTGTTTTAAGTGACTTTGCATTGGGGAAAAATCAAACATTCTTCCTAAAATACTGGGGGTTTCCCTTTTTAAAAATTTAAGATATTTTTATTTACCAATTAAATTTGGGCCATTCATTAATTAAATAAAAAAACTTTGTGGAAAACCTTTTAAACCCTTTTTACCAAAACTTTCCCAAAAAATTTTTCTTAAAAAATTTCCCGATTGTTTCAAGGGGTTTAAATGAATTTAAACTATTATTTAAACCCCTTCACCCCCAATTTAAAGGAACAAAGGGGAGTTTGTTTTAAGGTTTTAAAACAGTTAAACCTAAAATTTAACCCAAAAATCGGGGTTTCCCCTATTTTGAATGTTTACCTATTTTTTTTCAAAATTGATTAAAGGATTTTTTAATAGAAAAGGGGAAAAATTTTTAAAAAGGTACGGGGTTTTCCCCCCCTTTTAAAACGTTTAGTAAAAACTTTTCCAAGGTTTAAAGGGGTTTAAACTAAAATTAAAAATTTTTATATTTAGTTTTTGTCCCTTTGGGAAGGGTTTCAAAAATATTTAAAAAGTATTAAAAAATTTAAAAAAAAGTTCCCAACCCTAAGGGGGCTGGGGGTTTCCCATTAGTGCCTTTCCAGGAAAATTTAAAGGTTGGTTAAGGTAATTAATTTAAAAATTTTCCAAACCAAAAAAAATTTTTAAAAGTTTGGACCCTTTTTTAAAAGGGAAAATTTTCAAAAAGTTTTTTTCTTAAAAACTTTTCCAGATGGGTTTTTAATTTTCACAACATGGTTAAAAATCATTGGGGTTTTCCATTCGTTTTTTCCACAGAAAAATTTTCAAAAAAAATTTTTAAAAAATGCACTTGAAAAAAAAAAAACATAAAAGTTTTAACCATAAATACTATTTTCATTTTTTTTAAAAATTTTGTTTAAAAGGTTTAAATTGAAGGACCTTTTTTAAAAATAGGGCCCCCCGAAAAATTTTTTACCATTGGCCCCGTTTTTTTACCAAAACTGTTTTTAAAAGTTCTTTTTTTAAAAATATTGGGAATTTTTAATTTTTTCACAAAATAAAAACCATTTTTACCCTTGTTTTCCCAAGAAATTTAAAAAATTTTAAAAAATATTTGAGTTTAATGTTTAAAAATTGGGAAACCCCGGGTTTTAAACCTAAACGGGGCATCAATTTAAAGTTTCCAATATTTTTAAAAGTTAAAAGGGTTGAAAACCCCCAAAATAAACTTTTAAACCAAAAAACTTTTTTACACATTTTGCTTTTTTTTCCACAGGAAATTTTTAAAAACCCTTTCAAAAACTTGGGAAATTTTAATTTTTTAAACATGAACGTTTAAACTTTAAACCCCGTTTTTCCCAAAAAATGGGGTTTAAAAAGGGTTTAAAATTTTAATTCTTTAAAAAAATTGGGCCCCCCATTTTTAACCCAAAAGGGATTTAATTTTTGAATGCTTTTTAAAATTTTGCCTTTTTCAGGTTAAATTTTAAAGGAACCTTTTTTCCCTAAATTTTTAAAAAAAAATTTGTTTCACAGGTGGGGTTTTAAGGAAACTGTTCAAAACGTTCACTGAAAAAACTTGTAAGTGAGTTTTTGTTTTCCAACAAGAATTTAAAATTTTTTAAAACTTTGTTTTGATTTTAAGGGGGTTTTAAAAAAATTAAGTAATGATTTAAAAACAGTTTTTTCCATCAAAAAAAAAGGTATGGGGGGTTTATCATTTAAACGTTTACCAAATTTTAACCAAGGTTTAATTGGGTCCAAAACATAAACCTTTTCAAGATGAAAACAAAGTTAATTTTTGGGAACCTTTTTTTAACAAAACTTTTTAAAACACATTTTGTAAAAATTTTTGTTTTCAAGGGGTTTCAAACATAAATTAAACCCTTGAGTTTATTTAGTTTTTTCCCCAAAAAATGGGGGAAAAAAAAGAGTTTAAATGTTCCTTGAAAAATGGGAAAATCCAAAAGTTTTAAATTTGGGGCTTTATTTTAAAAAACCTTTTTTTAAAGTTTTACTTTTAAAGCGGTTTTTTTTTAAACTTTTTTTCCCTAATTTGGGGGGAAACTTTGGTTAAAGGTAGCCTTTTCCACCGGCTGTTCAAAAGTTCATTTTGAAAACTTTCCCGATTTTTCAAGGGTTTTTAAAAAATAAAAATTTGATTTAAAATTTTCAACTTTTTCCCAATGAATTAAAAATTTAAAATAGTTTTGGGAATGCATTTAAAAAATTAAAATAAAAGTTTAACCCTGGGACTGGGGCTCAAAAGCTTTTTAAAAAATTTTTGTTTAAAAAGGTTGAAGGAATTTTTTCCCAAAATTTAGGGGAAAAAATTTTTAAAATTTTGTCTTTTTTTCCCCAGGAAACTTTAAAAAAGATTTTAAAAAAATTCAAATTTTTAATTTTTAAAAAATTAAGTCATTTAGTTTACTCATTAGTTTTTCCCCCCCCAAATTTTTTTTCAAAAGGGATTTAAAGTAAAAAAATTTTTTAAAAACATTGGGGAAAACAAAAGAACCATAAACGGGGGTTTACATTTTTGGGGCTGTTTTCCTATTTTTTACTTTCCCCAAAATTGATTAAGGTAATAATTTTCCTTAAATTTTACCCAAAATACGAACTTTTTCGCCTTTTTTCCCCCAGGAAACTGTTCAAAACAGTTCATTTCTGTAAAAAAATATGTGCTGATGTTTTTTAAGTGGTTTAAAAAAAAGAAGTATTTTTCCTTTTTTTCCCAAGAATGGGTTTCAAAAGGATTAAGTTGAGTTTCAAGACCTGAAAACAACTTTGTGTACACATGTGTGACCTTGTTTTCCACCAGGAAACTGTTCAAAACAGTTCATTTCTGTAAAAACTATGTCGCAGATGTTTTCAAGTGGTTTCACAACATAGAAGTTAAGACTCATTGAGTTTCACTCACCTTCAGTTTTGTCCATTGCAAGTTAATGGGGATTTCAAAAAGTGAGTTTAAGATGTGAAGTGCACTTTGAAAAACAGTTGGGAAACCATCCAAACAGTTCTTAACCATAAGGGTACTGGGGATTTCATCATTTAGAACTGTTTTACCAGAGTATTTTGACTTTACACAGCGTTAGAGTTGAAGGTAACCTTATTTCACCATAACACGCTTCAGGGCCTGAAAACAACTTTGTGTACACATGTGTGACGCCTTGTTTTCCACCAGGAAACTGTTCAAAACAGTTCATTTCTGTAAAAACTATGTCGCAGATGTGTTTCAAGTGGTTTCACAACATAGAAGTTAAGACTCATTGAGTTTCACTCAACTTCAGTTTTGCCCAATGCAATCTCAATAGGGATTTCAAAAGCTGAGTTTGAGATGTTGAAGTGCACTTTGAAAACAGTTGGGAAACCATCCAAACAGTTCTTAACCATAAGGGTACTGGGGATTTCATCATTTAGAACTGCTTTACCAGAGTATTTTGACTTTCCACAGCGTTAGAGTTGAAGGTAACCTTATTTCACCATAACACTTTTCAAGACCTGAAAATAACTTTGTGTACACATGTGTGACGCCTTGTTTTCCACCAGGAAACTGTTCAAAACAGTTCATTTCTGTAAAAACTATGTCGCAGATGTGTTTCAAGTGGTTTCACAACATAGAAGTTAAGACTCATTGAGTTTCACTCAACTTCAGTTTTTGCCCATTGCAAGTTAATAGGGATTTCAAAAGGTGAGTTTGAGATGTGAAGTGCACTTTGAAAACAGTTGGGAAACCATCCAAACAGTTCTTAACCATAAGGGTACTGGGGTTTCTATCATTTAGAACTGCCTTTACCAGAGTATTTTGACTTTACACAGAGTTAGAGTTGAAGGTAACCTGACTTCACCATAACACTTTTCAAGACCTGAAAATAACTTTGTGTACACATGTGTGACGCCTTGTTTTCCACCAGGAAACTGTTCAAAACAGTTCATTTCTGTAAAAACTATGTCACAGATGTGTTTCAAGTGGTTTCACAACATAGAAGTTAAGACTCATTGAGTTTCACTCACCTTCAGTTTTGTCCATTGCAAGTTAATGGGGATTTCAAAAGGTGAGTTTAAGATGTGAAGTGCACTTTGAAAAACAGTTGGGAAACCATCCAAACAGTTCTTAACCATAAGGGTACTGGGAATTTCATCATTTAGAACTGCTTTTACCAGAGTATTTTGACTTTACACAGAGTTAGAGTTGAAGGTAACCTTATTTCACCATAACACTTTTCAAGGCCTGAAAAATCACTTTGTGTACACATGTGTGACGCCTTGTTTTCCAACAGGAAACTGTTCAAAACAGTTCATTTCTGTAAAAAACTATGTCGCAGATGTGTTTCAAGTGGTTTCACAACATAGAAGTTAAGACTCATTGAGTTTCACTCAACTTCAGTTTTGTCCATTGCAAGTTAATGGGGATTTCAAAAGTGAGTTTAAGATGTGAAGTGCACTTTGAAAAACAGTTGGGAAACCATCCAAACAGTTCTTAACCATAAGGGTACTGGGGATTTCATCATTTAGAACTGCTTTTACCAGAGTATTTTGACTTTACACAGCGTTAGAGTTGAAGGTAACCTTATTTCACCATAACACGTTTTCAAGGCCTGAAAATCACTTTGTGTACACATGTGTGACGCCTTGTTTTCCACCAGGAAACTGTTCAAAACAGTTCATTTCTGTAAAAAACTATGTCACAGATGTGTTTCAAGTGGTTTCACAACATAGAAGTTAAGACTCATTAAATTTAACTCAACTTCAGTTTTTGCCCAATGCAACTCAATAGGAATTTCAAAAGGTGAGTTTGAGATGTTGAATTGCACTTTGAAAAACAGTTGGGAAACCATCCAAACAGTTCTTAACCATAGGGTACTGGGGATTTCATCATGTAGAACTGCTTTTACCAGAGTATTTTGACTTTACACAGCGTTAGAGTTGAAGGTAACCTTATTTCACCATAACGCGTTTCAGGGCCTGAAAATCACTTTGTGTACACATGTGTGACGCCTTGTTTTCCACCAGGAAACTGTTCAAAACAGTTCATTTCTGTAAAAAACTATGTCGCTGATGTGTTTCAAGTGGTTTCACAACATAGAAGTTAAGACTCATTGAGTTTCACTCAACTTCAGTTTTTGTCCATTGCAAGTTAATGGGGATTTCAAAAGGTGAGTTTAAGATGTTGAAGTGCACTTTGAAAACAGTTGGGAAACCATCCAAACAGTTCTTAACCATAAGGGTACTGGGGTTTCATCATTTAGAACTGCCTTTACCAGAGTATTTTGACTTTCCACAGAGTTAGAGTTGAAGGTAACCTGAATTTCACCATAACACGTTTCAGGGCCTGAAAACAACTTTGTGTACACATGTGTGACGCCTTGTTTTCCACCAGGAAACTGTTCAAAACAGTTCATTTCTGTAAAAAACTATGTCGCAGATGTGTTTCAAGTGGTTTCACAACATAGAAGTTAAGACTCATTGAGTTTCACTCACCTTCAGTTTTTGTCCATTGCAAGTTAATGGGGATTTCAAAAGGTGAGTTTAAGATGTGAAGTGCACTTTGAAAAACAGTTGGGAAACCATCCAAACAGTTCTTAACCATAAGGGTACTGGGGATTTCATCATTTAGAACTGCTTTTACCAGAGTATTTTGACTTTACACAGCGTTAGAGTTGAAGGTAACCTTATTTCACCATAACGCGTTTCAGGGCCTGAAAATCACTTTGTGTACACATGTGTGACGCCTTGTTTTCCACCAGGAAACTGTTCAAAACAGTTCATTTCTGTAAAAAACTATGTCGCAGATGTGTTTCAAGTGGTTTCACAACATAGAAGTTAAGACTCATTGAGTTTCACTCAACTTCAGTTTTTGTCCAATGCAAGTCAATGGGGATTTCAAAAGTGAGTTTGAGATGTTGAAGTGCACTTTGAAAAACAGTTGGGAAACCATCCAAACAGTTCTTAACCATAAGGGTACTGGGGATTTCATCATTTAGAACTGCTTTTACCAGAGTATTTTGACTTTCCAAACAGTTAGAGTTGAAGGTAACCTTATTTCACCATAACGCGTTTCAAGGCCTGAAAATCACTTTGTGTACACATGTGTGACGCCTTGTTTTCCACCAGGAAACTGTTCAAAACAGTTCATTTCTGTAAAAAACTATGTCGCAGATGTGTTTCAAGTGGTTTCACAACATAGAAGTTAAGACTCATTGAGTTTCACTCAACTTCAGTTTTGTCCATTGCAAGTTAATGGGGATTTCAAAAGGTGAGTTTAAGATGTGAAGTGCACTTTGAAAAACAGTTGGGAAACCATCCAAACAGTTCTTAACCATAAGGGTACTGGGGATTTCATCATTTAGAACTGCTTTTACCAGAGTATTTTGACTTTACACAGCGTTAGAGTTGAAGGTAACCTTATTTCACCATAACGCGTTTCAGGGCCTGAAAATTACTTTGTTTACACATGTGTGACGCCTTGTTTTCCACCAGGAAACTGTTCAAAACAGTTCATTTCTGTAAAAAACTATGTCGCTGATGTTTTTCAAGTGGTTTCACAACATAGAAGTTAAGACTCATTGAGTTTCACTCAACTTCAGTTTTTGCCCAATGCAAGTCAATGGGATTTCAAAAGGTGAGTTTGAGATGTTGAAGTGCACTTTGAAAAACAGTTGGGAAACCATCCAAACAGTTCTTAACCATAAGGGTACTGGGGATTTCATCATTTAGAACTGCTTTTACCAGAGTATTTTGACTTTACACAGCGTTAGAGTTGAAGGTAACCTTATTTCACCATAACGCGTTTCAGGGCCTGAAAATAACTTTGTGTACACATGTGTGACGCCTTGTTTTCCACCAGGAAACTGTTCAAAACAGTTCATTTCTGTAAAAAACTATGTCGCAGATGTGTTTCAAGTGGTTTCACAACATAGAAGTTAAGACTCATTGAGTTTCACTCAACTTCAGTTTTTGCCCAATGCAACTCAATAGGAATTTCAAAAGGTGAGTTTGAGATGTTGAATTGCACTTTGAAAACAGTTGGGAAACCATCCAAACAGTTCTTAACCATAAGGGTACTGGGGATTTCATCATTTAGAACTGCTTTTACCAGAGTATTTTGACTTTCCACAGAGTTAGAGTTGAAGGTAACCTGAATTCACCATAACGCGTTTCAAGGGCTGAAAATCACTTTGTGTACACATGTGTGACGCCTTGTTTTCCACCAGGAAACTGTTCAAAACAGTTCATTTCTGTAAAAACTATGTCGCTGATGTTTTCAAGTGGTTTCACAACATAGAAGTTAAGACTCATTGAGTTTCACTCACCTTCAGTTTTGTCCATTGCAAGTTAATGGGGATTTCAAAAGGTGAGTTTAAGATGTGAAGTGCACTTTGAAAAACAGTTGGGAAACCATCCAAACAGTTCTTAACCATAAGGGTACTGGGGTTTCATCATTTAGAACTGCCTTTACCAGAGTATTTTGACTTTCCACAGAGTTAGAGTTGAAGGTAACCTGAATTCATCATAACACTTTTCAAGACCTGAAAACAACTTTGTGTACACATGTGTGACGGCTTGTTTTCCAACAGGAAACTGTTCAAAACAGTTCATTTCTGTAAAAACTATGTCACAGATGTATTTCAAGTGGTTTCACAACATAGAAGTTAAGACTCATTGAGTTTCACTCACCTTCAGTTTTTGTCCATTGCAAGTTAATGGGGATTTCAAAAAGTGAGTTTAAGATGTGAAGTGCACTATGAAAAACAGTTGGGAAACCATCCAAACAGTTCTTAACCATAAGGGTACTGGGGATTTTATCATTTAGAACTGTTTTACCATAGTTTTTGACTTTACACAGCGTTAGAGTTGAAGGTAACCTTATTACACCATAACGCGTTTCAGGGCCTGAAATTCACTTTGTGTACACATGTGTGACGCCTTGTTTTCCACCAGGAAACTGTTCAAAACAGTTCATTTCTGTAAAAAACTATGTCGCAGATGTGTTTCAAGTGGTTTCACAACATAGAAGTTAAGACTCATTAAATTTAACTCAACTTCAGTTTTTGCCCAATGCAATTCAATAGGAATTTCAAAAGCTGAGTTTGAGATGTTGAATTGCACTTTGAAAAACAGTTGGGAAACCATCCAAACAGTTCTTAACCATAAGGGTACTGGGGTTTCATCATTTAGAACTGCCTTTACCAGAGTATTTTGACTTTCCACAGAGTTAGAGTTGAAGGTAACCTGACTTCATCATAACACTTTTCAAGACCTGAAAACAACTTTGTGTACACATGTGTGACGCCTTGTTTTCCAACAGGAAACTTTTCAAAACAGTTCATTTCTGTAAAAAACTATGTCGCAGATGTATTTCAAGTGGTTTCACAACATAGAAGTTAAGACTCATTGAGTTTCACTCAACTTCAGTTTTTGTCCATTGCAAGTTAATGGGGATTTCAAAAGGTGAGTTTAAGATGTGAAGTGCACTTTGAAAAACAGTTGGGAAACCATCCAAACAGTTCTTAACCATAAGGGTACTGGGGATTTCATCATTTAGAACTGCTTTTACCAGAGTACTTTGACTTTACACAGCGTTAGAGTTGAAGGTAACCTTATTTCACCATAACACGTTTCAGGGCCTGAAAATAACTTTGTTTACACATGTGTGACGCCTTGTTTTCCACCAGGAAACTGTTCAAAACAGTTCATTTCTGTAAAAAACTATGTCGCAGATGTGTTTCAAGTGGTTTCACAACATAGAAGTTAAGACTCATTGAGTTTCACTCAACTTCAGTTTTGCCCAATGCAAGTTAAATAGGGATTTCAAAAAGTGAGGTTGAGATGTTGAAGTGCACTTTGAAAAACAGTTGGGAAACCATCCAAACAGTTCTTAACCATAAGGGTACTGGGGATTTCATCATTTAGAACTGCTTTTACCAGAGTATTTTGACTTTCCACAGAGTTAGAGTTGAAGGTAACCTGAATTCACCATAACGCGTTTCAGGGCCTGAAAACAACTTTGTGTACACATGTGTGACGCCTTGTTTTCCACCAGGAAACTGTTCAAAACAGTTCATTTCTGTAAAAAACTATGTCGCAGATGTGTTTCAAGTGGTTTCACAACATAGAAGTTAAGACTCATTGAGTTTCACTCAACTTCAGTTTTGTCCATTGCAAGTTAATGGGGATTTCAAAAGGTGAGTTTAAGATGTGAAGTGCACTTTGAAAACAGTTGGGAAACCATCCAAACAGTTCTTAACCATAAGGGTACTGGGGATTTCATCATTTAGAACTGCTTTTACCAGAGTACTTTGACTTTACACAGAGTTAGAGTTGAAGGTAACCTTATTTCACCATAACACGTTTCAGGGCCTGAAAACAACTTTGTGTACACATGTGTGACGCCTTGTTTTCCACCAGGAAACTGTTCAAAACAGTTCATTTCTGTAAAAACTATGTCGCAGATGTGTTTCAAGAGGTTTCACAACATAGAAGTTAAGACTCATTGAGTTTCACTCAACTTCAGTTTGGCCCAATGCAAGTTAATGGGGATTTCAAAAGGTGAGTTTGAGATGTGAAGTGCACTTTGAAAAACAGTTGGGAAACCATCCAAACAGTTCTTAACCATAAGGGTACTGGGGATTTCATCATTTAGAACTGCTTTTACCAGAGTATTTTGACTTTACACAGCGTTAGAGTTGAAGGTAACCTTATTTCACCATAACGCGTTTCAGGGCCTGAAAATAACTTTGTGTACACATGTGTGACGCCTTGTTTTCCACCAGGAAACTGTTCAAAACAGTTCATTTCTGTAAAAAACTATGTCGCAGATGTGTTTCAAGTGGTTTCACAACATAGAAGTTAAGACTCATTGAGTTTCACTCAACTTCAGTTTTGTCCATTGCAAGTTAATGGGGATTTCAAAAGTGAGTTTAAGATGTGAAGTGCACTTTGAAAACAGTTGGGAAACCATCCAAACAGTTCTTAACCATAAGGGTACTGGGGATTTCATCATTTAGAACTGCTTTTACCAGAGTATTTTGACTTTACACAGCGTTAGAGTTGAAGGTAACCTTATTTCACCATAACGCGTTTCAGGGCCTGAAAATCACTTTGTGTACACATGTGTGACGCCTTGTTTTCCACCAGGAAACTGTTCAAAACAGTTCATTTCTGTAAAAAACTATGTCGCAGATGTGTTTCAAGTGGTTTCACAACATAGAAGTTAAGACTCATTGAGTTTCACTCAACTTCAGTTTTTGTCCATTGCAAGTTAATGGGGATTTCAAAAGTGAGTTTGAGATGTTGAAGTGCACTTTGAAAACAGTTGGGAAACCATCCAAACAGTTCTTAACCATAAGGGTACTGGGGATTTCATCATTTAGAACTGCTTTTACCAGAGTATTTTGACTTTACACAGCGTTAGAGTTGAAGGTAACCTTATTTCACCATAACGTGTTTCAGGGCCTGAAAATAACTTTGTGTACACATGTGTGACGCCTTGTTTTCCACCAGGAAACTGTTCAAAACAGTTCATTTCTGTAAAAAACTATGTCGCAGAAGTGTTTCAAGTGGTTTCACAACATAGAAGTTAAGACTCATTGAGTTTCACTCAACTTCAGTTTTTGCCCAATGCATCTCAATAGGGATTTCAAAAGTGAGTTTGAGATGTTGAAGTGCACTTTGAAAAACAGTTGGGAAACCATCCAAACAGTTCTTAACCATAAGGGTACTGGGGATTTCATCATTTAGAACTGCCTTTACCAGAGTATTTTGACTTTCCACAGAGTTAGAGTTGAAGGTAACCTTATTTCACCATAACGCTTTTCAAGACCTGAAAACAACTTTGTGTACACATGTGTGACGCCTTGTTTTCCACCAGGAAACTGTTCAAAACAGTTCATTTCTGTAAAAAACTATGTCGCAGATGTGTTTCAAGTGGTTTCACAACATAGAAGTTAAGACTCATTGAGTTTCACTCAACTTCAGTTTTTGTCCATTGCAAGTTAATGGGGATTTCAAAGGTGAGTTTAAGATGTGAAGTGCACTTTGAAAAACAGTTGGGAAACCATCCAAACAGTTCTTAACCATAAGGGTACTGGGGATTTCATCATTTAGAACTGCTTTTACCAGAGTATTTTGACTTTACACAGCGTTAGAGTTGAAGGTAACCTTATTTCACCATAACACGTTTCAGGGCCTGAAAATAACTTTGTTTACACATGTGTGACGCCTTGTTTTCCACCAGGAAACTGTTCAAAACAGTTCATTTCTGTAAAAACTATGTCGCAGATGTGTTTCAAGTGGTTTCACAACATAGCAGTTAAGACTCATTGAGTTTCACTCAACTTCAGTTTTGGCCCAATGCAAGTCAATGGGGATTTCAAAAGTGAGTTTGAGATGTTGAAGTGCACTTTGAAAAACAGTTGGGAAACCATCCAAACAGTTCTTAACCATAAGGGTACTGGGGATTTCATCATTTAGAACTGCTTTTACCAGAGTATTTTGACTTTACACAGCGTTAGAGTTGAAGGTAACCTTATTTCACCATAACGCGTTTCAGGGCCTGAAAATCACTTTGTGTACACATGTGTGACGCCTTGTTTTCCACCAGGAAACTGTTCAAAACAGTTCATTTCTGTAAAAAACTATGTCGCAGATGTGTTTCAAGTGGTTTCACAACATAGAAGTTAAGACTCATTGAGTTTCACTCAACTTCAGTTTGGCCCAATGCAAGTCAATAGGGATTTCAAAAGGTGAGTTTGAGATGTTGAAGTGCACTTTGAAAAACAGTTGGGAAACCATCCAAACAGTTCTTAACCATAAGGGTACTGGGGATTTCATCATTTAGAACTGCTTTTACCAGAGTATTTTGACTTTCCACAGAGTTAGAGTTGAAGGTAACCTGAATTCACCATAACGCTTTTCAAGACCTGAAAACAACTTTGTGTACACATGTGTGACGCCTTGTTTTCCACCAGGAAACTGTTCAAAACAGTTCATTTCTGTAAAAACTATGTCGCAGATGTGTTTCAAGTGGTTTCACAACATAGAAGTTAAGACTCATTGAGTTTCACTCACCTTCAGTTTTTGTCCATTGCAAGTTAATGGGGATTTCAAAAGTGAGTTTAAGATGTGAAGTGCACTTTGAAAAACAGTTGGGAAACCATCCAAACAGTTCTTAACCATAAGGGTACTGGGGATTTCATCATTTAGAACTGCTTTTACCAGAGTATTTTGACTTTACACAGAGTTAGAGTTGAAGGTAACCTTATTTCACCATAACACTTTTCAGGGCCTGAAAACAACTTTGTGTACACATGTGTGACGCCTTGTTTTCCAACAGGAAACTGTTCAAAACATTCATTTCTGTGAAAAACTATGTCGCAGATGTGTTTCAAGTGGTTTCACAACATAGAAGTTAAGACTCATTGAGTTTCACTCACCTTCAGTTTTTGTCCATTGCAAGTTAATGGGGATTTCAAAAGTGAGTTTAAGATGTGAAGTGCACTTTGAAAAACAGTTGGGAAACCATCCAAACAGTTCTTAACCATAAGGGTACTGGGGATTTTATCATTTAGAACTGTTTTTACCATAGTATTTTGACTTTACACAGCGTTAGAGTTGAAGGTAACCTTATTTCACCATAACGCGCTTCAGGGCCTGAAATTCACTTTGTGTACACATGTGTGACGCCTTGTTTTCCACCAGGAAACTGTTCAAAACAGTTCATTTCTGTAAAAACTATGTCGCAGATGTGTTTCAAGTGGTTTCACAACATAGAAGTTAAGACTCATTGAATTTAACTCAACTTCAGTTTTGCCCAATGCATCTCAATAGGATTTCAAAAGCTGAGTTTGAGATGTTGAAGTGCACTTTGAAAAACAGTTGGGAAACCATCCAAACAGTTCTTAACCATAAGGGTACTGGGGATTTCATCATTTAGAACTGCTTTTACCAGAGTATTTTGACTTTCCACAGAGTTAGAGTTGAAGTTAACCTGATTTCATCATAACACTTTTCAAGACCTGAAAACAACTTTGTGTACACATGTGTGACGCCTTGTTTTCCACCAGGAAACTTTTCAAAACAGTTCATTTCTGTAAAAACTATGTCGCAGATGTATTTCAAGTGGTTTCACAACATAGAAGTTAAGACTCATTGAGTTTCACTCAACTTCAGTTTTGTCCATTGCAAGTTAATGGGGATTTCAAAAGGTGAGTTTAAGATGTGAAGTGCACTTTGAAAAACAGTTGGGAAACCATCCAAACAGTTCTTAACCATAAGGGTACTGGGGATTTCATCATTTAGAACTGCTTTTACCAGAGTATTTTGACTTTACACAGCGTTAGAGTTGAAGGTAACCTTATTTCACCATAACACGTTTCAGGGCCTGAAAATAACTTTGTGTACACATGTGTGACGCCTTGTTTTCCACCAGGAAACTGTTCAAAACAGTTCATTTCTGTAAAAAACTATGTCGCAGATGTTTTCAAGTGGTTTCACAACATAGAAGTTAAGACTCATTGAGTTTCACTCAACTTCAGTTTTTGCCCAATGCAAGTCAAAGGGGATTTCAAAAAGTGAGTTTGAGATGTTGAAGTGCACTTTGAAAAACAGTTGGGAAACCATCCAAACAGTTCTTAACCATAAGGGTACTGGGGATTTCATCATTTAGAACTGCTTTTACCAGAGTATTTTGACTTTCCACAGAGTTAGAGTTGAAGGTAACCTGAATTCACCATAACACTTTTCAAGACCTGAAAACAACTTTGTGTACACATGTGTGACGCCTTGTTTTCCACCAGGAAACTGTTCAAAACAGTTCATTTCTGTAAAAACTATGTCGCAGATGTGTTTCAAGTGGTTTCACAACATAGAAGTTAAGACTCATTGAGTTTCACTCACCTTCAGTTTTTGTCCATTGCAAGTTAATGGGGATTTCAAAAGGTGAGTTTAAGATGTGAAGTGCACTTTGAAAACAGTTGGGAAACCATCCAAACAGTTCTTAACCATAAGGGTACTGGGGATTTCATCATTTAGAACTGCTTTTACCAGAGTATTTTGACTTTACACAGCGTTAGAGTTGAAGGTAACCTTATTTCACCATAACGCGTTTCAGGGCCTGAAAATAACTTTGTGTACACATGTGTGACGCCTTGTTTTCCACCAGGAAACTGTTCAAAACAGTTCATTTCTGTAAAAAACTATGTCGCAGATGTGTTTCAAGTGGTTTCACAACATAGAAGTTAAGACTCATTGAGTTTCACTCAACTTCAGTTTTTGTCCATTGCAAGTTAATGGGGATTTCAAAAGTGAGTTTAAGATGTGAAGTGCACTTTGAAAAACAGTTGGGAAACCATCCAAACAGTTCTTAACCATAAGGGTACTGGGGATTTCATCATTTAGAACTGCTTTTACCAGAGTATTTTGACTTTACACAGCGTTAGAGTTGAAGGTAACCTTATTTCACCATAACGCGTTTCAGGGCCTGAAAATAACTTTGTGTACACATGTGTGACGCCTTGTTTTCCACCAGGAAACTGTTCAAAACAGTTCATTTCTGTAAAAAACTATGTCGCAGATGTGTTTCAAGTGGTTTCACAACATAGAAGTTAAGACTCATTGAGTTTCACTCAACTTCAGTTTTTGCCCAATGCAAGTCAATAGGGATTTCAAAAGTGAGTTTGAGATGTTGAAGTGCACTTTGAAAAACAGTTGGGAAACCATCCAAACAGTTCTTAACCATAAGGGTACTGGGGATTTCATCATTTAGAACTGCTTTTACCAGAGTATTTTGACTTTACACAGCGTTAGAGTTGAAGGTAACCTTATTTCACCATAACGCTTTTCAGGGCCTGAAAACAACTTTGTGTACACATGTGTGACGCCTTGTTTTCCACCAGGAAACTGTTCAAAACAGTTCATTTCTGTAAAAAACTATGTCGCAGATGTGTTTCAAGTGGTTTCACAACATAGAAGTTAAGACTCATTGAGTTTCACTCAACTTCAGTTTTGTCCATTGCAAGTTAATGGGGATTTCAAAAGTGAGTTTAAGATGTGAAGTGCACTTTGAAAAACAGTTGGGAAACCATCCAAACAGTTCTTAACCATAAGGGTACTGGGGATTTCATCATTTAGAACTGCTTTTACCAGAGTATTTTGACTTTACACAGCGTTAGAGTTGAAGGTAACCTTATTTCACCATAACGCGTTTCAGGGCCTGAAAATAACTTTGTGTACACATGTGTGACGCCTTGTTTTCCACCAGGAAACTGTTCAAAACAGTTCATTTCTGTAAAAACTATGTCGCAGAAGTGTTTCAAGTGGTTTCACAACATAGAAGTTAAGACTCATTGAGTTTCACTCAACTTCAGTTTTTGCCCAATGCAAGTCAATAGGATTTCAAAAAGTGAGTTTGAGATGTTGAAGTGCACTTTGAAAAACAGTTGGGAAACCATCCAAACAGTTCTTAACCATAAGGGTACTGGGGATTTCATCATTTAGAACTGCTTTTACCAGAGTATTTTGACTTTACACAGAGTTAGAGTTGAAGGTAACCTTATTTCACCATAACGCTTTTCAGGGCCTGAAAACAACTTTGTGTACACATGTGTGACGCCTTGTTTTCCACCAGGAAACTGTTCAAAACAGTTCATTTCTGTAAAAACTATGTCGCAGATGTGTTTCAAGTGGTTTCACAACATAGAAGTTAAGACTCATTGAGTTTCACTCAACTTCAGTTTTGTCCATTGCAAGTTAATGGGGATTTCAAAAGGTGAGTTTGAGATGTTGAAGTGCACTTTGAAAACAGTTGGGAAACCATCCAAACAGTTCTTAACCATAAGGGTACTGGGGATTTCATCATTTAGAACTGCTTTTACCAGAGTATTTTGACTTTACACAGCGTTAGAGTTGAAGGTAACCTTATTTCACCATAACGCGTTTCAGGGCCTGAAAATAACTTTGTGTACACATGTGTGACGCCTTGTTTTCCACCAGGAAACTGTTCAAAACAGTTCATTTCTGTAAAAACTATGTCGCTGATGTTTTTCAAGTGGTTTCACAACATAGAAGTTAAGACTCATTGAGTTTCACTCAACTTCAGTTTTGCCCAATGCAAGTCAATGGGGATTTCAAAAGTGAGTTTGAGATGTTGAAGTGCACTTTGAAAAACAGTTGGGAAACCATCCAAACAGTTCTTAACCATAAGGGTACTGGGGATTTCATCATTTAGAACTGCTTTTACCAGAGTATTTTGACTTTACACAGCGTTAGAGTTGAAGGTAACCTTATTTCACCATAACGCGTTTCAGGGCCTGAAAATAACTTTGTGTACACATGTGTGACGCCTTGTTTTCCACCAGGAAACTGTTCAAAACAGTTCATTTCTGTAAAAACTATGTCGCAGATGTGTTTCAAGTGGTTTCACAACATAGAAGTTAAGACTCATTGAGTTTCACTCAACTTCAGTTTTGCCCAATGCAACTCAATAGGAATTTCAAAAGGTGAGTTTGAGATGTTGAAGTGCACTTTGAAAAACAGTTGGGAAACCATCCAAACAGTTCTTAACCATAAGGGTACTGGGGATTTCATCATTTAGAACTGCTTTTACCAGAGTATTTTGACTTTACACAGAGTTAGAGTTGAAGGTAACCTTAATTCACCATAACGCGTTTCAGGGCCTGAAAATCACTTTGTGTACACATGTGTGACGCCTTGTTTTCCACCAGGAAACTGTTCAAAACAGTTCATTTCTGTAAAAACTATGTCGCAGATGTGTTTCAAGTGGTTTCACAACATAGAAGTTAAGACTCATTGAGTTTCACTCAACTTCAGTTTTGTCCATTGCAAGTTAATGGGGATTTCAAAAGGTGAGTTTGAGATGTTGAATTGCACTTTGAAAAACAGTTGGGAAACCATCCAAACAGTTCTTAACCATAAGGGTACTGGGGATTTCATCATTTAGAACTGCCTTTACCAGAGTATTTTGACTTTCCACAGAGTTAGAGTTGAAGGTAACCTGAATTCACCATAACACTTTTCAAGGCCTGAAAACAACTTTGTGTACACATGTGTGACGCCTTGTTTTCCACCAGGAAACTGTTCAAAACAGTTCATTTCTGTAAAAAACTATGTCGCAGATGTGTTTCAAGTGGTTTCACAACATAGAAGTTAAGACTCATTGAGTTTCACTCAACTTCAGTTTTGTCCATTGCAAGTTAATGGGGATTTCAAAAGGTGAGTTTAAGATGTGAAGTGCACTTTGAAAAACAGTTGGGAAACCATCCAAACAGTTCTTAACCATAAGGGTACTGGGGATTTCATCATTTAGAACTGCTTTTACCAGAGTATTTTGACTTTACACAGCGTTAGAGTTGAAGGTAACCTTATTTCACCATAACGCGTTTCAGGGCCTGAAAATCACTTTGTGTACACATGTGTGACGCCTTGTTTTCCACCAGGAAACTGTTCAAAACAGTTCATTTCTGTAAAAAACTATGTCGCAGATGTGTTTCAAGTGGTTTCACAACATAGAAGTTAAGACTCATTGAGTTTCACTCAACTTCAGTTTTGCCCAATGCAACTCAATAGGATTTCAAAAGTGAGTTTGAGATGTTGAAGTGCACTTTGAAAAACAGTTGGGAAACCATCCAAACAGTTCTTAACCATAAGGGTACTGGGGATTTCATCATTTAGAACTGCTTTTACCAGAGTATTTTGACTTTACACAGAGTTAGAGTTGAAGGTAACCTTATTTCACCATAACGTTTCAGGGCCTGAAAATCACTTTGTGTACACATGTGTGACGCCTTGTTTTCCACCAGGAAACTGTTCAAAACAGTTCATTTCTGTAAAAAACTATGTCGCAGATGTGTTTCAAGTGGTTTCACAACATAGAAGTTAAGACTCATTGAGTTTCACTCAACTTCAGTTTGGCCCAATGCAAGTCAAAGGGGATTTCAAAAAGTGAGTTTGAGATGTTGAAGTGCACTTTGAAAAACAGTTGGGAAACCATCCAAACAGTTCTTAACCATAAGGGTACTGGGGATTTCATCATTTAGAACTGCTTTACCAGAGTATTTTGACTTTCCACAGAGTTAGAGTTGAAGGTAACCTGAATTCACCATAACACTTTTCAAGGCCTGAAAACAACTTTGTGTACACATGTGTGACGCCTTGTTTTCCACCAGGAAACTGTTCAAAACAGTTCATTTCTGTAAAAACTATGTCGCAGATGTGTTTCAAGTGGTTTCACAACATAGAAGTTAAGACTCATTGAGTTTCACTCAACTTCAGTTTTGTCCATTGCAAGTTAATGGGGATTTCAAAAGTGAGTTTAAGATGTGAAGTGCACTTTGAAAACAGTTGGGAAACCATCCAAACAGTTCTTAACCATAAGGGTACTGGGGATTTCATCATTTAGAACTGCTTTTACCAGAGTATTTTGACTTTACACAGCGTTAGAGTTGAAGGTAACCTTATTTCACCATAACGCGTTTCAGGGCCTGAAAATAACTTTGTGTACACATGTGTGACGCCTTGTTTTCCACCAGGAAACTGTTCAAAACAGTTCATTTCTGTAAAAAACTATGTCGCAGAAGTGTTTCAAGTGGTTTCACAACATAGAAGTTAAGACTCATTGAGTTTCACTCAACTTCAGTTTTGCCCAATGCAAGTCAATGGGGATTTCAAAAGTGAGTTTGAGATGTTGAAGTGCACTTTGAAAAACAGTTGGGAAACCATCCAAACAGTTCTTAACCATAAGGGTACTGGGGATTTCATCATTTAGAACTGCTTTTACCAGAGTATTTTGACTTTACACAGAGTTAGAGTTGAAGGTAACCTTATTTCACCATAACGCTTTTCAGGGCCTGAAATTCACTTTGTGTACACATTTGTGACGCCTTGTTTTCCACCAGGAAACTGTTCAAAACAGTTCATTTCTGTAAAAACTATGTCGCAGATGTGTTTCAAGTGGTTTCACAACATAGAAGTTAAGACTCATTGAGTTTCACTCAACTTCAGTTTTTGCCCAATGCAAGTTAATGGGGATTTCAAAAGTGAGTTTGAGATGTTGAAGTGCACTTTGAAAAACAGTTGGGAAACCATCCAAACAGTTCTTAACCATAAGGGTACTGGGGATTTCATCATTTAGAACTGCTTTTACCAGAGTATTTTGACCTTACACAGAGTTAGAGTTGAAGGTAACCTTATTTCACCATAACACTTTTCAGGGCCTGAAAACAACTTTGTGTACACATGTGTGACGCCTTGTTTTCCACCAGGAAACTGTTCAAAACAGTTCATTTCTGTAAAAACTATGTCGCAGATGTGTTTCAAGTGGTTTCACAACATAGAAGTTAAGACTCATTGAGTTTCACTCAACTTCAGTTTTGCCCAATGCAAGTTAATGGGGATTTCAAAAGTGAGTTTGAGATGTTGAAGTGCACTTTGAAAAACAGTTGGGAAACCATCCAAACAGTTCTTAACCATAAGGGTACTGGGGATTTCATCATTTAGAACTGCTTTTACCAGAGTATTTTGACTTTACACAGCGTTAGAGTTGAAGGTAACCTTATTTCACCATAACGCGCTTTCAGGGCCTGAAAATCACTTTGTGTACACATGTGTGACGCCTTGTTTTCCACCAGGAAACTGTTCAAAACAGTTCATTTCTGTAAAAACTATGTCGCAGATGTGTTTCAAGTGGTTTCACAACATAGAAGTTAAGACTCATTGAGTTTCACTCAACTTCAGTTTTGCCCAATGCAAGTCAATGGGGATTTCAAAAGTGAGTTTGAGATGTTGAAGTGCACTTTGAAAAACAGTTGGGAAACCATCCAAACAGTTCTTAACCATAAGGGTACTGGGGATTTCATCATTTAGAACTGCTTTTACCAGAGTATTTTGACTTTCCACAGAGTTAGAGTTGAAGGTAACCTGATTTCACCATAACACTTTTCAGGGCCTGAAAACAACTTTGTGTACACATGTGTGACGCCTTGTTTTCCACCAGGAAACTGTTCAAAACAGTTCATTTCTGTAAAAACTATGTCGCAGATGTGTTTCAAGTGGTTTCACAACATAGAAGTTAAGACTCATTGAGTTTCACTCAACTTCAGTTTTGTCCAATGCAAGTTAATGGGGATTTCAAAAGTGAGTTTGAGATGTTGAAGTGCACTTTGAAAAACAGTTGGGAAACCATCCAAACAGTTCTTAACCATAAGGGTACTGGGGATTTCATCATTTAGAACTGCTTTTACCAGAGTATTTTGACTTTACACAGCGTTAGAGTTGAAGGTAACCTTATTTCACCATAACGCGCTTCAGGGCCTGAAAATCACTTTGTGTACACATGTGTGACGGCTTGTTTTCCACCAGGAAACTGTTCAAAACAGTTCATTTCTGTAAAAACTATGTCGCAGATGTGTTTCAAGTGGTTTCACAACATAGAAGTTAAGACTCATTGAGTTTCACTCAACTTCAGTTTTGCCCAATGCAAGTCAATGGGGATTTCAAAAAGTGAGTTTGAGATGTTGAAGTGCACTTTGAAAAACAGTTGGGAAACCATCCAAACAGTTCTTAACCATAAGGGTACTGGGGATTTCATCATTTAGAACTGCTTTTACCAGAGTATTTTGACTTTTCACAAAGTTAGAGTTGAAGGTAACCTTATTTCACCATAACGCATTTCAGGGCCTGAAAATCACTTTGTGTACACATGTGTGACGGCTTGTTTTCCACCAGGAAACTGTTCAAAACAGTTCATTTCTGTAAAAACTATGTCGCAGATGTGTTTCAAGTGGTTTCACAACATAGAAGTTAAGACTCATTGAGTTTCACTCAACTTCAGTTTTTGCCCAATGCAAGTCAATGGGGATTTCAAACAGTGAGTTTGAGATGTTGAAGTGCACTTTGAAAACAGTTGGGAAACCATCCAAACAGTTCTTAACCATAAGGGTACTGGGGATTTCATCATTTAGAACTGCTTTTACCAGAGTATTTTGACTTTTCACAAAGTTAGAGTTGAAGGTAACCTGAATTCACCATAACGCGTTTCAGGGCCTGAAAATCACTTTGTGTACACATGTGTGACGGCTTGTTTTCCAACAGGAAACTGTTCAAAACAGTTCATTTCTGTAAAAACTATGTCGCAGATGTATTTAAAGTGGTTTCACAACATAGAAGTTAAGACTCATTGAGTTTCACTCAACTTCAGTTTTTGCCCAATGCAAGTCAATGGGGATTTCAAAAGTGAGTTTGAGATGTTGAAGTGCACTTTGAAAAACAGTTGGGAAACCATCCAAACAGTTCTTAACCATAAGGGTACTGGGGATTTCATCATTTAGAACTGCTTTTACCAGAGTATTTTGACTTTTCACAAAGTTAGAGTTGAAGGTAACCTGATTTCACCATAACACGCTTCAAGGCCTGAAAATCACTTTGTGTACACATGTGTGACGGCTTGTTTTCCACCAGGAAACTGCTCAAAACAGTTCATTTCTGTAAAAAACTATGTCGCAGATGTGTTTCAAGTGGTTTCACAACATAGAAGTTAAGACTCATTGAGTTTCACTCAACTTCAGTTTTTGCCCAATGCAAGTCAATGGGGATTTCAAAAAGTGAGTTTGAGATGTTGAAGTGCACTTTGAAAAACAGTTGGGAAACCATCCAAACAGTTCTTAACCATAAGGGTACTGGGGATTTCATCATTTAGAACTGCTTTTACCAGAGTATTTTGACTTTTCACAAAGTTAGAGTTGAAGGTAACCTGAATTTCAACATAACGCGCTTCAGGGCCTGAAAATCACTTTGTGTACACATGTGTGACGCTTGTTTTCCACCAGGAAACTGTTCAAAACAGTTCATTTCTGTAAAAACTATGCCGCAGATGTGTTTCAAGTGGTTTCACAACATAGAAGTTAAGACTATTGAGTTTCACTCAACTTCAGTTTTGGCCCAATGCAAGTCAATGGGGATTTCAAAAGTGAGTTTGAGATGTTGAAGTGCACTTTGAAAACAGTTGGGAAACCATCCAAACAGTTCTTAACCATAAGGGTACTGGGGATTTCATCATTTAGAACTGCTTTTACCAGAGTATTTTGACTTTCCACAAAGTTAGAGTTGAAGGTAACCTGAACTTCACCATAACGCGTTTCAGGGCCTGAAAATCACTTTGTGTACACATGTGTGACGGCTTGTTTTCCAACAGGAAACTGTTCAAAACAGTTCATTTCTGTAAAAACTATGTCGCAGATGTGTTTCAAGTGGTTTCACAACATAGAAGTTAAGACTCATTGAGTTTCACTCAACTTCAGTTTTGGCCCAATGCAAGTCAATGGGGATTTCAAAAGTGAGTTTGAGATGTTGAAGTGCACTTTGAAAACAGTTGGGAAACCATCCAAACAGTTCTTAACCATAAGGGTACTGGGGATTTCATCATTTAGAACTGCTTTTACCAGAGTATTTTGACTTTTCACAAAGTTAGATTTGAAGGTAACTTGAATTTCACCATAACGCGTTTCAGGGCCTGAAAATCACTTTGTGTACACATGTGTGACGGCTTGTTTTCCACCAGGAAACTGTTCAAAACAGTTCATTTCTGTAAAAACTATGTCGCAGATGTGTTTCAAGTGGTTTCACAACATAGAAGTTAAGACTCATTGAGTTACACTAAACTTCAGTTTTGGCCCAATGCAAGTCAAAGGGGATTTCAAAAGTGAGTTTGAGATGTTGAAGTGCACTTTGAAAACAGTTGGGAAACCATCCAAACAGTTCTTAACCATAAGGGTACTGGGGGTTTCATTATTTAGAACTGCCTTTACCAGAGTATTTTGACTTTCACAAAGTTAGAGTTGAAGGTAACTTGAATTTCACCATAACGCTGCTTCAGGGCCTGAAAATCACTTTGTGTACACATGTGTAACGGCTTGTTTTCCACCAGGAAACTGTTCAAAACAGTTCATTTCTGTAAAAAACTATGTCGCAGATGTGTTTCAAGTGGTTTCACAACATAGAAGTTAAGACTCATTGAGTTTCACTCAACTTCAGTTTTTGCCCAATGCAACTCAATGGGGATTTCAAAAGTGAGTTTGAGATGTTGAAGTGCACTTTGAAAAACAGTTGGGAAACCATCCAAACAGTTCTTAACCATAAGGGTACTGGGGATTTCATCATTTAGAACTGCTTTTACCAGAGTATTTTGACTTTACACAAAGTTAGAGTTGAAGGTAACCTGAATTTCACCATAACGCGCTTCAGGGCCTGAAAATCACTTTGTGTACACATGTGTGACGGCTTGTTTTCCACCAGGAAACTGTTCAAAACAGTTCATTTCTGTAAAAAACTATGTCCAGATGTGTTTCAAGTGGTTTCACAACATAGAAGTTAAGACTCATTGAGTTTCACTCAACTTCAGTTTTTGCCCAATGCAAGTCAATGGGGATTTCAAAAGTGAGTTTGAGATGTTGAAGTGCACTTTGAAAAACAGTTGGGAAACCATCCAAACAGTTCTTAACCATAAGGGTACTGGGGATTTCATCATTTAGAACTGCTTTTACCAGAGTATTTTGACTTTACACAGCGTTAGAGTTGAAGGTAACCTTATTTCACCATAACGCGTTTCAGGGCCTGAAAATCACTTTGTGTACACATGTGTGACGCCTTGTTTTCCAACAGGAAACTGTTCAAAACAGTTCATTTCTGTAAAAACTATGTCGCAGATGTGTTTCAAGTGGTTTCACAACATAGAAGTTAAGACTCATTGAGTTTCACTCAACTTCAGTTTTGCCCAATGCAAGTCAATGGGGATTTCAAAAGTGAGTTTGAGATGTTGAAGTGCACTTTGAAAAACAGTTGGGAAACCATCCAAACAGTTCTTAACCATAAGGGTACTGGGGATTTCATCATTTAGAACTGCTTTTACCAGAGTATTTTGACTTTACACAGCGTTAGAGTTGAAGGTAACCTTATTTCACCATAACGCGTTTCAGGGCCTGAAAATAACTTTGTGTACACATGTGTGACGCCTTGTTTTCCACCAGGAAACTGTTCAAAACAGTTCATTTCTGTAAAAACTATGTCGCAGAAGTGTTTCAAGTGGTTTCACAACATAGAAGTTAAGACTCATTGAGTTTCACTCAACTTCAGTTTTGCCCAATGCAAGTCAATGGGGATTTCAAAAGTGAGTTTGAGATGTTGAAGTGCACTTTGAAAACAGTTGGGAAACCATCCAAACAGTTCTTAACCATAAGGGTACTGGGGATTTCATCATTTAGAACTGCTTTTACCAGAGTATTTTGACTTTACACAGAGTTAGAGTTGAAGGTAACCTTATTTCACCATAACGCTTTCAGGGCCTGAAAACAACTTTGTGTACACATGTGTGACGCCTTGTTTTCCACCAGGAAACTGTTCAAAACAGTTCATTTCTGTAAAAACTATGTCGCAGATGTGTTTCAAGTGGTTTCACAACATAGAAGTTAAGACTCATTGAGTTTCACTCAACTTCAGTTTTGCCCAATGCAAGTTAATGGGGATTTCAAAAGTGAGTTTGAGATGTTGAAGTGCACTTTGAAAAACAGTTGGGAAACCATCCAAACAGTTCTTAACCATAAGGGTACTGGGGATTTCATCATTTAGAACTGCTTTTACCAGAGTATTTTGACTTTACACAGCGTTAGAGTTGAAGGTAACCTTATTTCACCATAACGCTTTCAGGGCCTGAAAATCACTTTGTGTACACATGTGTGACGCCTTGTTTTCCACCAGGAAACTGTTCAAAACAGTTCATTTCTGTAAAAACTATGTCGCAGATGTGTTTCAAGTGGTTTCACAACATAGAAGTTAAGACTCATTGAGTTTCACTCAACTTCAGTTTTGCCCAATGCAAGTTAATGGGGATTTCAAAAGTGAGTTTGAGATGTTGAAGTGCACTTTGAAAAACAGTTGGGAAACCATCCAAACAGTTCTTAACCATAAGGGTACTGGGGATTTCATCATTTAGAACTGCTTTTACCAGAGTATTTTGACTTTACACAGCGTTAGAGTTGAAGGTAACCTTATTTCAACATAACGCTTTCAGGGCCTGAAAATCACTTTGTGTACACATGTGTGACGCCTTGTTTTCCACCAGGAAACTGTTCAAAACAGTTCATTTCTGTAAAAACTATGTCGCAGATGTGTTTCAAGTGGTTTCACAACATAGAAGTTAAGACTCATTGAGTTTCACTCAACTTCAGTTTTGCCCAATGCAAGTCAATAGGATTTCAAAAGTGAGTTTGAGATGTTGAAGTGCACTTTGAAAACAGTTGGGAAACCATCCAAACAGTTCTTAACCATAAGGGTACTGGGGATTTCATCATTTAGAACTGCTTTTACCAGAGTATTTTGACTTTACACAGAGTTAGAGTTGAAGGTAACCTTATTTCACCATAACGCTTTCAGGGCCTGAAAACAACTTTGTGTACACATGTGTGACGCCTTGTTTTCCACCAGGAAACTGTTCAAAACAGTTCATTTCTGTAAAAACTATGTCGCAGATGTGTTTCAAGTGGTTTCACAACATAGAAGTTAAGACTCATTGAGTTTCACTCAACTTCAGTTTTGCCCAATGCAAGTTAATGGGGATTTCAAAAGTGAGTTTGAGATGTTGAAGTGCACTTTGAAAAACAGTTGGGAAACCATCCAAACAGTTCTTAACCATAAGGGTACTGGGGATTTCATCATTTAGAACTGCTTTTACCAGAGTATTTTGACTTTACACAGCGTTAGAGTTGAAGGTAACCTTATTTCACCATAACGCTTTCAGGGCCTGAAAATAACTTTGTGTACACATGTGTGACGCCTTGTTTTCCACCAGGAAACTGTTCAAAACAGTTCATTTCTGTAAAAACTATGTCGCAGATGTGTTTCAAGTGGTTTCACAACATAGAAGTTAAGACTCATTGAGTTTCACTCAACTTCAGTTTTGCCCAATGCAAGTTAATGGGGATTTCAAAAGTGAGTTTGAGATGTTGAAGTGCACTTTGAAAACAGTTGGGAAACCATCCAAACAGTTCTTAACCATAAGGGTACTGGGGATTTCATCATTTAGAACTGCTTTTACCAGAGTATTTTGACTTTACACAGCGTTAGAGTTGAAGGTAACCTTATTTCACCATAACGCGTTTCAGGGCCTGAAAATCACTTTGTGTACACATGTGTGACGCCTTGTTTTCCACCAGGAAACTGTTCAAAACAGTTCATTTCTGTAAAAACTATGTCGCAGATGTGTTTCAAGTGGTTTCACAACATAGAAGTTAAGACTCATTGAGTTTCACTCAACTTCAGTTTTGCCCAATGCAAGTCAATAGGATTTCAAAAGTGAGTTTGAGATGTTGAAGTGCACTTTGAAAAACAGTTGGGAAACCATCCAAACAGTTCTTAACCATAAGGGTACTGGGGATTTCATCATTTAGAACTGCTTTTACCAGAGTATTTTGACTTTACACAGCGTTAGAGTTGAAGGTAACCTTATTTCACCATAACGCTTTCAGGGCCTGAAAATCACTTTGTGTACACATGTGTGACGCCTTGTTTTCCACCAGGAAACTGTTCAAAACAGTTCATTTCTGTAAAAACTATGTCGCAGATGTGTTTCAAGTGGTTTCACAACATAGAAGTTAAGACTCATTGAGTTTCACTCAACTTCAGTTTTGCCCAATGCAAGTTAATGGGGATTTCAAAAGTGAGTTTGAGATGTTGAAATGCACTTTGAAAAACAGTTGGGAAACCATCCAAACAGTTCTTAACCATAAGGGTACTGGGGATTTCATCATTTAGAACTGCTTTTACCAGAGTATTTTGACTTTACACAGCGTTAGAGTTGAAGGTAACCTTATTTCACCATAACGCTTTCAGGGCCTGAAAATAACTTTGTGTACACATGTGTGACGCCTTGTTTTCCACCAGGAAACTGTTCAAAACAGTTCATTTCTGTAAAAACTATGTCGCAGATGTGTTTCAAGTGGTTTCACAACATAGAAGTTAAGACTCATTGAGTTTCACTCAACTTCAGTTTTGCCCAATGCAAGTTAATGGGGATTTCAAAAGTGAGTTTGAGATGTTGAAGTGCACTTTGAAAACAGTTGGGAAACCATCCAAACAGTTCTTAACCATAAGGGTACTGGGGATTTCATCATTTAGAACTGTTTTACCAGAGTATTTTGACTTTACACAGAGTTAGAGTTGAAGGTAACCTTATTTCACCATAACGCTTTCAGGGCCTGAAAATCACTTTGTGTACACATGTGTGACGCCTTGTTTTCCACCAGGAAACTGTTCAAAACAGTTCATTTCTGTAAAAACTATGTCGCAGATGTGTTTCAAGTGGTTTCACAACATAGAAGTTAAGACTCATTGAGTTTCACTCAACTTCAGTTTTGCCCAATGCAACTCAATAGGATTTCAAAAGTGAGTTTGAGATGTTGAAGTGCACTTTGAAAAACAGTTGGGAAACCATCCAAACAGTTCTTAACCATAAGGGTACTGGGGATTTCATCATTTAGAACTGCTTTTACCAGAGTATTTTGACTTTCCACAGAGTTAGAGTTGAAGGTAACCTTATTTCACCATAACGCTTTTCAGGGCCTGAAAATCAACTTTGTGTACACATGTGTGACGCCTTGTTTTCCACCAGGAAACTGTTCAAAACAGTTCATTTCTGTAAAAACTATGTCGCAGATGTGTTTCAAGTGGTTTCACAACATAGAAGTTAAGACTCATTGAGTTTCACTCAACTTCAGTTTTGTCCATGCAAGTTAATGGGGATTTCAAAAGTGAGTTTGAGATGTTGAAGTGCACTTTGAAAAACAGTTGGGAAACCATCCAAACAGTTCTTAACCATAAGGGTACTGGGGATTTCATCATTTAGAACTGTTTTACCAGAGTATTTTGACTTTACACAGCGTTAGAGTTGAAGGTAACCTTATTTCACCATAACGCGCTTCAGGGCCTGAAAATCACTTTGTGTACACATGTGTGACGCCTTGTTTTCCACCAGGAAACTGTTCAAAACAGTTCATTTCTGTAAAAACTATGTCGCAGATGTGTTTCAAGTGGTTTCACAACATAGAAGTTAAGACTCATTAAATTTAACTCAACTTCAGTTTTGCCCAATGCAACTCAATAGGAATTTCAAAAGTGAGTTTGAGATGTTGAAGTGCACTTTGAAAACAGTTGGGAAACCATCCAAACAGTTCTTAACCATAAGGGTACTGGGGATTTCATCATTTAGAACTGCTTTTACCAGAGTATTTTGACTTTACACAGCGTTAGAGTTGAAGGTAACCTTATTTCACCATAACGCTTTCAGGGCCTGAAAATAACTTTGTGTACACATGTGTGACGCCTTGTTTTCCACCAGGAAACTGTTCAAAACAGTTCATTTCTGTAAAAACTATGTCGCAGATGTGTTTCAAGTGGTTTCACAACATAGAAGTTAAGACTCATTGAGTTTCACTCAACTTCAGTTTTGCCCAATGCAAGTTAATGGGGATTTCAAAAGTGAGTTTGAGATGTTGAAGTGCACTTTGAAAAACAGTTGGGAAACCATCCAAACAGTTCTTAACCATAAGGGTACTGGGGATTTCATCATTTAGAACTGTTTTACCAGAGTATTTTGACTTTACACAGCGTTAGAGTTGAAGGTAACCTTATTTCACCATAACGCTTTCAGGGCCTGAAAATCACTTTGTGTACACATGTGTGACGCCTTGTTTTCCACCAGGAAACTGTTCAAAACAGTTCATTTCTGTAAAAACTATGTCGCAGATGTTTTCAAGTGGTTTCACAACATAGAAGTTAAGACTCATTGAGTTTCACTCAACTTCAGTTTTGCCCAATGCAAGTCAAAGGATTTCAAAAGTGAGTTTGAGATGTTGAAGTGCACTTTGAAAACAGTTGGGAAACCATCCAAACAGTTCTTAACCATAAGGGTACTGGGGATTTCATCATTTAGAACTGCTTTACCAGAGTATTTTGACTTTACACAGAGTTAGAGTTGAAGGTAACCTTATTTCACCATAACGCTTTCAGGGCCTGAAAACAACTTTGTGTACACATGTGTGACCTTGTTTTCCACCAGGAAACTGTTCAAAACAGTTCATTTCTGTTAAAAACTATGTCGCAGATGTGTTTCAAGTGGTTTCACAACATAGAAGTTAAGACTCATTGAGTTTCACTCAACTTCAGTTTTTGTCCAATGCAAGTTAATGGGATTTCAAAAGTGAGTTTAAGATGTGAAGTGCACTTTGAAAAACAGTTGGGAAACCATCCAAACAGTTCTTAACCATAAGGGTACTGGGGATTTCATCATTTAGAACTGCTTTTACCAGAGTATTTTGACTTTACACAGCGTTAGAGTTGAAGGTAACCTTATTTCACCATAACGCTTCAGGGCCTGAAATTCACTTTGTGTACACATGTGTGACGCCTTGTTTTCCACCAGGAAACTGTTCAAAACAGTTCATTTCTGTAAAAACTATGTCGCAGATGTGTTTCAAGTGGTTTCACAACATAGAAGTTAAGACTCATTAAATTTAACTCAACTTCAGTTTTGCCCAATGCAAATCAAGAGGATTTCAAAAGTGAGTTTGAGATGTTGAATTGCACTTTGAAAAACAGTTGGGAAACCATCCAAACAGTTCTTAACCATAAGGGTACTGGGGATTTCATCATTTAGAACTGCTTTACCAGAGTATTTTGACTTTCCACAGAGTTAGAGTTGAAGGTAACCTGATTTCACCATAACGCTTTTCAAGGGCCTGAAAACAACTTTGTGTACACATGTGTGACGGCTTGTTTTCCACCAGGAAACTGTTCAAAACACTTCATTTCTGTAAAAACTATGTCGCAGATGTGTTTCAAGTGGTTTCACAACATAGAAGTTAAGACTCATTGAGTTTCACTCAACTTCAGTTTTTGTCCATTGCAAGTTAATGGGGATTTCAAAAGTGAGTTTAAGATGTTGAAGTGCACTTTGAAAACAGTTGGGAAACCATCCAAACAGTTCTTAACCATAAGGGTACTGGGGATTTCATCATTTAGAACTGTTTTACCAGAGTATTTTGACTTTACACAGCGTTAGAGTTGAAGGTAACCTTATTTCACCATAACGCTTCAGGGCCTGAAAATCACTTTGTGTACACATGTGTGACGCCTTGTTTTCCACCAGGAAACTGTTCAAAACAGTTCATTTCTGTAAAAACTATGTCGCAGATGTGTTTCAAGTGGTTTCACAACATAGAAGTTAAGACTCATTAAATTTAACTCAACTTCAGTTTTGCCCAATGCAACTCAATGGGATTTCAAAAGTGAGTTTGAGATGTTGAAATGCACTTTGAAAAACAGTTGGGAAACCATCCAAACAGTTCTTAACCATAAGGGTACTGGGGATTTCATCATTTAGAACTGCTTTTACCAGAGTATTTTGACTTTACACAGCGTTAGAGTTGAAGGTAACCTTATTTCACCATAACGTTTCAGGGCCTGAAAATAACTTTGTGTACACATGTGTGACGCCTTGTTTTCCACCAGGAAACTGTTCAAAACAGTTCATTTCGGTAAAAAACTATGTCGCAGAAGTGTTTCAAGTGGTTTCACAACATAGAAGTTAAGACTCATTGAGTTTCACTCAACTTCAGTTTTTGTCCATTGCAAGTTAATGGGGATTTCAAAAGTGAGTTTAAGATGTGAAGTGCACTTTGAAAACAGTTGGGAAACCATCCAAACAGTTCTTAACCATAAGGGTACTGGGGATTTCATCATTTAGAACTGCTTTTACCAGAGTATTTTGACTTTACACAGCGTTAGAGTTGAAGGTAACCTTATTTCACCATAACGCTTTCAAGGCCTGAAAACACTTTGTGTACACATGTGTGACGCCTTGTTTTCCACCAGGAAACTGTTCAAAACAGTTCATTTCTGTAAAAAACTATGTCGCAGATGTGTTTCAAGTGGTTTCACAACATAGAAGTTAAGACTCATTAAATTTAACTCAACTTCAGTTTTTGCCCAATGCAACTCAATAGGGATTTCAAAAAGTGAGTTTGAGATGTTGAATTGCACTTTGAAAAACAGTTGGGAAACCATCCAAACAGTTCTTAACCATAAGGGTACTGGGGATTTCATCATTTAGAACTGCTTTTACCAGAGTATTTTGACTTTACACAGCGTTAGAGTTGAAGGTAACCTTATTTCACCATAACGCGATTCAGGGCCTGAAAATAACTTTGTGTACACATGTGTGACGCCTTGTTTTCCACCAGGAAACTGTTCAAAACAGTTCATTTCGGTAAAAAACTATGTCGCAGATGTGTTTCAAGTGGTTTCACAACATAGAAGTTAAGACTCATTGAGTTTCACTCAACTTCAGTTTTTGTCCATTGCAAGTTAATGGGGATTTCAAAAGTGAGTTTAAGATGTGAAGTGCACTTTGAAAACAGTTGGGAAACCATCCAAACAGTTCTTAACCATAAGGGTACTGGGGATTTCATCATTTAGAACTGTTTTACCAGAGTATTTTGACTTTACACAGCGTTAGAGTTGAAGGTAACCTTATTTCACCATAACGGCTTCAGGGCCTGAAATTCACTTTGTGTACACATGTGTGACGCCTTGTTTTCCACCAGGAAACTGTTCAAAACAGTTCATTTCTGTAAAAAACTATGTCGCAGATGTGTTTCAAGTGGTTTCACAACATAGAAGTTAAGACTCATTAAATTTAACTCAACTTCAGTTTTTGCCCAATGCAACTCAATATAATTTCAAAAAGTGAGTATGAGATGTTGAAGTGCACTTTGAAAAACAGTTGGGAAACCATCCAAACAGTTCTTAACCATAAGGGTACTGGGGATTTCATCATTTAGAACTGCTTTTACCAGAGTACTTTGACTTTACACAGCGTTAGAGTTGAAGGTAACCTTATTTCACCATAACGCCTTTCAGGGCCTGAAAATAACTTTGTGTACACATGTGTGACGCCTTGTTTTCCACCAGGAAACTGTTCAAAACAGTTCATTTCTGTAAAAAACTATGTCGCAGATGTGTTTCAAGTGGTTTCAGAACATAGAAGTTAAGACTCATTGAGTTTCACTCAACTTCAGTTTTGCCCATTGCAAGTTAATGGGGATTTCAAAAGTGAGTTTGAGATGTTGAAGTGCACTTTGAAAACAGTTGGGAAACCATCCAAACAGTTCTTAACCATAAGGGTACTGGGGATTTTATCATTTAGAACTGTTTTTACCATAGTATTTTGACTTTACACAGCGTTAGAGTTGAAGGTAACCTTATTTCACCATAACGCGTTTCAGGGCCTGAAATTCACTTTGTGTACACATGTGTGACGCCTTGTTTTCCACCAGGAAACTGTTCAAAACAGTTCATTTCTGTAAAAAACTATGTCGCAGAAGTGTTTCAAGTATTTTCACAACATAGAAGTTAAGACTTGAATATATAAAGTCAGCGTCGGAATTTATAAAGTCATTCCTGATTATATAAAGTCAACATCGGAGTATATAGAACAATTAGAACAATTAGAACAATCTAGACGAGAACAGGCCATTCAGCCCAACAAAGCTCGCCAGTCCTATCCACTTGCTTCCTCCAAGAAAACATCAAGTCGAGTTTTGAAAGTCCCTAACATCTTACTGTCTACCACACTACTTGGTAACTTATTCCAAGTGTCTATCGTTCTTTGTGTAAAGAAAAACTTCCTAATGTTTGTGCGAAATTTACCCTTAACAAGTTTCCAACTGTGTCCCCGTGTTCTTGATGAGCTCATTTTAAAATACAAGTCTCGATCCACTGTACTAATTCCCTTCATAATTTTAAACACTTCAATCATGTCACCTCTTAATCTTCTTTTGCTTAAACTGTAAAGGCCCAGCTCTTTTAATCTTTCCTCATAATTCAACCCCTGTAGACCTGGAATCAGCCTAGTCGCTCTTCTCTGACCTTTCTAGTGCTGCTATGTCCTTTTGTAGCCTGGAGACCAAAACTGCACACAGTACTCAAGATGAGGCCTCACCAGTGCATTATAAAGGTTGAGCATAACCTCCTTGGACTTGTACTCCACAGATCGTGCTATATAACCTAACATTCTGTTAGCCTTCTTAATGGCTTCTGAACACTGTTTGGAAGTTGATAGCTTGGAGTCCACTATGACTCCTAAATCCTTCTCATAAGGTGTACTCTCGATTTTTCGACCGCCCATTGTGTATTCAAACCTAATATTTTTACTTCCTATGTGTAATACTTTACATTTACTGACATTAAATTTCATCTGCCACAGATCTGCCCAAGCCTGTATGCTATCCAAGTCCTTCTGTAATGATATAACGGATTCCAAATTATCTGCTAATCCACCTATCTTGGTATCATCTGCAAACTTAACCAGCTTGTTACTTATATTCCTATCTAAATCATTTATATATATTAAAAATAGCAGCGGCCCTAGCACTGACCCCTGTGGAACACCACTCTTAACATCAGCCAGTTCTGATGAGGTTCCTCGCACCATCACCCTCTGCTTCCTGTGTCTGAGCCAATTCTGCACCCATCTAAAAACATCACCCTGAATTCCCACTTCTTTTAACTTGATGCCCAACCTCTCATGTGGCACCTTATCAAATGCTTTCTGAAAGTCCAGATAAATAATATCATAAGCTCCACTTTGATCGTATCCTTTGTTGCCTCCTCATAGAATTCCAACATGTTAGTAAAACACGACCTCCCCTTCTGAACCCATGCTGACTGTTCAGAATAACTCCTGTCCTTGTCATGTGTTGCTCAATCTTATCCTTAATAATTCCTTCCATTAATTTTCCTGTGATGCTTGTTAAGCTTACTGGCCTATAGTTGCTTGGATCTGCCCTGTCACCCTTTTTATATAATGGGATGATATTTGCCATTTTCCAGTCCTTTGGAATCTCTCCAGTGCACAGTGACTTCCTAAAAATACGTGTCAAGG
>NW_024383505.1:0-8789 GCF_016835505.1 Polypterus senegalus
AAAGGGACTGGTGTGAAGAACGAGCTGTTCAAAGACTGAGGCGACCAGTAAGCTTAGTCAAACTCAGTCACCTACTCTCACTCAGCCTCCAATAATGGCAGCACTTAGAAAACTCAACCTTATAATACTGACAGCAAGAACACCAAAGATTTACTGTGACAGCAAAAACAGTGGAATTCATAAGCCTGGACAACCAGCCACTTACAGTTCTGGAAGATGTCACCTTCAAGATCATTTAGATCCACGATTCCATCTGCCAGTGAGTGTTTGCTGACTGATTTATTTGTTTAATTAATTAACCTGGCATTAGCTATTTTGATTAAAATCCCTTTTTTTAGCCTTTCAGTGAATGTGTAGGTAGATGGGAGGAAAGGGATACAGAGTTTTACTGAGCTGGTACATAAATATAAATCGTTATCAAGTGGACATCGATTAGTTAGAAATTGTAATTAGCCTTCTTATTAGCTTGTTGGGTAGAATGGTAGGAGCCTAGTTTTTAGAACTAAATGAAATACTACTAATTACGCATAATAAGCACTGAATGTGAATAGTCACTATACAGTTATGAATTCTGTAACAGATATTATCATCATAATGATTTTTTTCCCCAAATTAAACAATGGTACAAGGAAACTATTTCACAGATGATTGCAAATCTCAAACACATAAACTGCTTAGTGTCAGTGTCTCAATCACACAGACGCACACGGAGTGACAGACGACAGCCGAGAGATCCAAAGAAACTCCTCGCCAACAAAACTACAGATTGCTTGAAGAAATTGTGAATAAAGATAAAAATGATATTTGAGTCAGCAGCATCAGAGGTAAATCTTTATCTCTGTCAACCTCATACCACAAGAGATGCTGGGCCACTGGCTTTCTGGAGGACCAATAAAAGTCATCGTCCTACCTGTGCCCTTCTTATATGAGTGGGGACAGCGAGGGTCTGTTCAGTATGGCAGCACACGTCGTGGATGACAGGAGGACCAGACTGTCCTCAGAACATGCAGAGATGCTTATATTCTTAGATAAGAACCTGAAGCGTTCACCAAGACTGTCTCGTTTTCTTCTTGTCGGAGTCGACAGCTACAAATATCTAACTGAAAATTTTATTGGAAATGAGGAGTATCATTAAGACAGGCCTTTTGTTTTGCTCAGCTTGTTTTTGTTACGTGTTATGTGTGCATTTTGGGTAAAAGTTCTTTGTGTATCCACTATGCAGTAGCACTTTATTTTGATATGTGAAGTTTACACATGGCTAAAAATACTAAAATAATATGGGTGATCAATATCGACTCTAAAGACTCAGATCAGAGCCTTCCTACTCAATATTGTGTCTGAATTTGGGTTTTCACTTCTTAATTGTAATGTATGTGATAATATTTAAAACCTGAAGAACTTAATCTGGCCTAACTATAAACATTCAAATATATCCACTTGTGTTGGGGGGGCACAGTGTTTAGCACACTGCTTTATTGGTCAGGTGTCCTGGGGTCAAATCCTGCCCACAGTTGTTCTACATAGGGACTCTGAATGGTGTTTCTGGTTATTCTGGTTCTTCCCCTCATCCCCAGAAACATGCAGGTGAAGTGGAGTGGTGACGCCAAATTGACCGGATGTGACTGTGGGAGACGGAAGAGCCAAAGATCATCTCCAAGTGAGGATTTCACACTGCCAACTTGTCAAGGCCATGCTGCCCCAGCAAGTTCAGGCTGAGAGCAGAACACAAGATGCTGAAAGAAGACCCTGAGACCCCCTAAATGTCATCATGGCTCGTACAGGTAGCTCTTGTCATGTCAAAGTGCACGAGATTACCTTAATTCTTACTTATTTATTTCTTTTTGTGGACACTTCTGCCTTAATTGTCACACAATTTAAGAAATATACACGTCTCTAACAAAATCTGACTTTTGATATTCTCATTGAACATAATGTGCTGTTGGTCTAACATACATCACAGCCTCAGTCAAAGCTTAACGGTTTCAAGTCATGTGCTCAGCACTTTAGATTTTTCCTTATTCACCAAAGTTTTACCAATTTATCATTTGTTATTGTGCATCCGAGCAGATGGTCTTTATCCAAACTTAATTTACTGTGATCTCCACTCTCATTTCAATCTTCTAAAAACATCAAATCACCCACCATTAGAATTTATAAACGCTCTCTTTCTTTTATATTTAATCACATTACTCACTTATTCCAACAATCCCAGGTGACTCTTCTCCTTTTCTCCCATTTGCCTCAAGAGTGATTTTCTCTTCAGACTCTGATAACTCTGATTTCAGCTCTGTAACAACAATAACATTTATTTATATAGCAAATTTTACTACAAAAAAAATGTAGCTCAAAGTGCTTTACATAATGAAGAATAGAACAATAAAAGACAGAGTAAGAAATTTAGATAAGTCAACATTAATTAACATAGAATAAGACTAAGGTCCCATGGCCAGGGAGAACAGAAAAAAAAAAAACTGCAGATGGCTGGAGAAAAAAATAAAATCGGCAGGGGTTCAGAGGCCACGAGACCGCCCAGTCCCCTCTGGGCATTCTACCTAAAATAAATGAAACAGTCCTCTTTTTATTTAGGGTTCTCACGGAAGGACTTGATGATGATGGTCATGTAGACTTCTGGCTTTTAGTACATCAGTGTTGGAGCATCAGGATGCTTTGAGTAGGTGGTGGTGGCGCAGGCCGTCACCACAAAGAAACCGGAAAAAGAAACAGAAAAGAGAGTAGGGGTCAGTACGGATTTAAAGCCACTATGAATAGTTATTATGATGAATTGAACATACAGAGTGTCAGGATTAAGTTAAAGTGAAGTTATGAGAAGGCTATGTTACAGTAATGAGTTCTCAGCAGTTTTTTAAAGTGCTCTACTGTATCAGCCTGGCGAATTCCTATTGGCAGGCTATTCCAGATTTTAGGTGCATAGCAGCAGAAGGCCGCCTCACCACTTCTTTTAAGTTTAGCTCTTGGAAATCTAAGCAGACACTCATTTGAGGATCTAAGGTTACAATTTGGAATGTAAGGTGTCAGACGTTCTGATATATAAGATGGAGCGAGATTATTTAAGGCTTTATAAACCACTAGCAAAATACCCGCTTTGCAGTGGCGAAGTACTGCATTAAAATTTTTATTAAGAAGAAAAATAAACCTTTTTAAACTGAGGGAAAATATGCCAATAATTATTTGTTAAGGATCTCTTTGTATACCATGTTGTCAGTTCGGCCCTCTGGTTGTAATATGACCAAGCTGTGTGCTGAGCTTACTCTTGAGCATGCAACGTACAGTCGGCCATGTGAACAGTAATCTTGTCTCAAATCTCACAGCTTGGATTTCTGCGGTCATAATCGGTTTGAGTCTCATGGTTTGTTTCAATTATGACAGTATTTACAGGACTTGTGTTGAAGTGACATTCGGCATCTGTCAAGCGTTGTAAACACACAACCGGTTTTATCGATAAAATCACATCCAGCTTTTGAGAGTTTAAACATTCATAAACATCAAAGTGTCCACTACCAAAATCGTCACCTGTGAATCTAAGATGTTTAAGAGGCATTGGCGGTTGTCGAAAGGTGTAAAATATTTGGCCATTTCGGTACACTTGAAAGCGACAACCAAACAGTTCAGCGGCAGCCATCAACTCACATGCAGAACCATAGGTGAAGGGCTTAAGCATTTCACTCTTCTAGTGCTCCTGTGTAGTATAATTATCTCCTGTACCGTCATCAGTCCACACCTTGAACCTGTCCCAGTCATTCAATACATAAGACAGAATGGATATCAAGAGTGAGCCTGATATGGCCATGCAATATGTAACACAGAGAATGGAAAAGGCAGGTGCCATCTCCGGGCATGGAAACCACTCAGTAAGTGACAGTTGTTTGATTGATAGTGATCATCTCGATAGACATGGTAATGGAGATTGGAATGATAAAGGAAATGGGTACCTGAGCAATGTAAAGTAAGTGTAAAATACCTATACAATAACTATAATTGTAATAAACAAACAATAAAACAGCGGAGAAGCCGTGGATTAAACAAAAAGGCTGTAGTTATCAGTAGGGAGACGTGAATCCCATGGCAAAGTAAGGAAGGGAATGTAGAGACGGACGGTCTTATATAGGCAGGCAGCCAACATCATGGGAGGCGTTGGGATGGGGGACCCAACGCCACCTCACATGTTGACCGAGGTGCAGGCTATGGACGTATATATTTAAGTAAGTAGGATTCAGTTAGCGTTGGGAACCCGTGTACCAAATTTCTTGAAGATGGGCCCATAAGTAACAAAGACTGTTGAAAACTTCAATATGGCGGCCGACAGTGGCATCATACCACCGAAATAAATACGTACATTGGTTTCGGTTAGTGCAGGGAAGCCGCCTACCAAATTTTGAGAAGATGGGGCCATAAATAAGAAAGTTCAACATGGCGGACATTGTTGACCGTTACGACCATTACGCGTAGAATTTCGAAATGAAACCTGCTTAACTTTTGTAAGTAAGCTGTAAGGAATGAGCCTGCCAAATTTCAGCCTTCTACCTATACGGGAAGTTGGGGAATTAGTGATGTTGGAAAGTTCAATATGGCGGCTGACAGTGGCGTCATACCAACGAAATAAGTACGTACATTGGTTTCGGTTAGCTCAGGGAAGCCACCTACCAAATTTCGTGAAGATGGGGCCGTAAATAAGAAAGTTCAACATGGCAGACGTTGTTGACCGTTATGACCGTTACGTGTAGAATTTCGAAATGAAACCTGCTTAATTGTTGTAAGTAAGCTGTAAGGAATGAGCCTGCCAAATGTCAGCCTTCTACCTACACGGGAAGTTGGAGAATTAGTGACGTTGGAAAGTTCAATATGGCGGCCGACAGTGGTGTCATACCAACGAAATAAGTACGGACATCAGTTTCCGTTAAAAGTTCTGTATGGCAGCCAAAAGTGGCATCATACCACCAAAATAAGTACCAAATTTCAGCCTTCTACCTACACGGGAAGTTGGAGAATTAGTGACGTTGGAAAGTTCAATATGGCGGCTGACAGTGGCATCATACCACCGAAATAAGTATGTACATTGGTTTCGGTTAGCGCAAGGAAGCTGACTGCCAAATTTCGTGAAGATGGGGCCATGAATAAGAAAGTTGAATATGGCGGACGTTGTTGACTGTTATGACCGTTACGCGTAGAATTTCGAAATGAAACCAGCTTAACTTTTTTAAGTAAGCTGTAAGGAATGGGCCTGCCAAATTTCAGCCTTCTACCTACACGGGAAGTTGGAGAATTAGTGACGTTTGGAAAATTCAATATGGCGGCCGACAGTGGCGTCATACCACCGAAATAAGTACGTACATCGGTTTTGGTTAGCGCAGGGAAGCCACCTACCAAATTTCGTGAAGATGGGGTCAGCCTTCTACCTACACGGGAAGTTTGAAAATTGGTGAAGTTGGAAAGTTCAATATGGCGGCCGACAGTGGCGTCATACCATCGAAATAAGTAAGTACATTGGTTTCGGTTAGTGCATGGAAGCCGCCTACCAAATTTCGTGAAGATGGGGCCATAAATAAGAAAGTTCAACATGGCGGACATTGTCGACCGTTATCGACCGTTATGACCGTTACGTGTAGAATTTCGAAATGAAACCTGCTTAACTTTTGTAAGTAAGCTGTAAGGAATAAGCCTGCCAAATTTCAGCCTTCTACCTACATGGGAAGTTGGAGAATTAGTGATGAGTGAGTGAGTGAGTGAGTGAGTGAGTGAGTGAGTGAGTGAGTGAGTGAGTGAGTGAGGGCTTTGCCTTTTATTATTATAGATAAGCAGAATTTTAAAGTCAATTCTGAAAGACACAGGTAACCAGTGTAGTGACATCAAAACTGGAGAAATGTGTTCAGATTTTCTTTTCCTAGTTATGATTCTAGCAGCTGCATTCTGCACTCGTTGCAAACGATTTATGTCTTTTTTGGGTAGTCCTGAGAGGAGTGCGTTACAGTAATCTAGTCGACTGAAAACAAAAGCGTGAATTAATTTCTCAGCATCTTTCAATGATATAAGAGTTCTAACTTTACTTATGTTTCTTAGGTGAAAAAATGCTGTCCTAGTGGTCTGATGAATATGCGATTTAAAATTCAGGTTACAGTCAACAGTTACCCTTAAGTTTTTTACTTCTGTCTTGACTTTTAATTCTAATGCATCAAGTTTTTTCTGATAACCTCATTGTATCCATTTTTGCCAAGGCAATTGACATTGGAGCTAATCAATGAAATTACTAGCACAGATCAAGAACATGCCAGGTGTCCAAGTGTGGCTTTTCATATGAAAAGGCAGGCTGTGTATTCAGAACTCAACCTCTTAACAAGTAAAGAAACTGAACAACTCATTTTTAAATCAAGACATCATTATTATGCTGCTGCAAGAATTATTACAAAAACAACAAAATACAAACACATAACTCCATCCTTCCATCCATCCTCTTCCGCTTATCCGAGGTTGGGTCGCGGGGGTAGCAGCTTAAGCAGAGAGGCCCAGACTTCCCTTTCCCCGGCCATTTCTTCCACATCTTCCGGGAGAATCCCAAGGCGTTCCCAGGCCAGCCGGGAGACATAGTCCCTCCAGCATGTCCTGGGTCTTCCCCGGGGCCTCCTCCCGGTTGGACGTGCCTGGAACAACCTCACCAGGGAGGCGTCCAGGAGGCATCCTGATCAGATGCCCAAGCCACCTCATCTGACTCCTCTCGATGCGGAGGAGCAGCGGCTCTACTCTGAGCCCCTCCCGGATGACTGAGCTTCTCACCCTATCTTTAAGGGAAAGCCCAGACACCCTGCGGAGGAAACTCATTTCAACCGCTTGTATTCGCGATCTCGTTCTTTCAGTCACTACCCATAGCTCATGACCATAGGTGAGGGTAGGAGCATAGATCGACTGGTAAATTGAGAGCTTTGCCTTACGGCTCAGCTCCTTTTTCACCACGACAGACCGATGCAGAGCCCGCATCACTGCGGATGCCGCACCGATCCGCCTGTTGATCTCACGCTCCATTCTTCCCTCACTCGTGAACAAGACCCAGAGATACTTGAACTTCTCCACTTGGGGCAGGATCTCTCCTCCAACCCTGAGAGGGCACTCCACCCTTTTCCGGCTGAGGACCATGCTCTCGGATTTGGAGGTGCTGATTCTCATCCCAGCCGCTTCACACTCAGCTGCGAACCGATCCAGAGAGAGCTGAAGATCACGGCCTGATGAAGCAAACAGGACAACATCATCTGCAAAAAGCAGTGACCCAATCCTGAGTCCTCCAAACACATAACTCCAGTTCTTAAATCCTCACAATGGCTCCCGGTTAAGTTTAGGGCAGATTTCAAAATCCTCCTTTTAACATATATAGCATTAAATGGCCAAGGTCCGGCTTACTTATTTGAACTTATCATGACTTACAAACCTGAGCGCACATTAAGATCTCAAGATGCTGGTTGGCTTAGGATTCCAAGGATTAATAAAATAACAGTAGGAGGTCGAGCTTTTAGTTTCAGGGCACCTAAATTGTGGAGTGGTCTGCCTGCTACTATAAGAGATGTCCTTTCGGTCTCAGCTTTTAAATCCCGGCTGAAGACTCACTACATCAGTTTAGCATATCCTGACTAGAGCTGCTGATTAACTGTACAGACTGCATTTCTGTTTTTAGTCATTAGCACTAAAACATAAGTAACATGATAGTTATAATTTGTTAGTAACCCTAACCTATTCTGTTTCTCTTCTCTGAACTCAAATGTGGCACTTGGTTCCATGGCCCACCTGTCAAGATGTTTTGCCTGCCTAAGGTAAAGTCATCCCTGATGGAGGATCGCAGGAGTCGTTGGGTAGAGGGGTCCTTTTATCAGATTGGCTGGCCCAGCATTGGTCAAATGGGGGAGGAAGCTTGATTGCTGAGGTCTCCAGGACTCTAAACAAATCATATTATTTGATATCATCTACTGTTAAATTCTGCTCTGTACTTGAAAATTTCTTATTTTTATACTGTATAGAGGATTTGTTCTGTGTATTGTGTTGTATTGACCCCCTTCTTTTTGACACCCACTGCACGCTCAGCCTACCTGGAAAGGGGTCTCTTTTTGAACTGCCTTTCCCAAGGTTTCTTCCATTTTTCCCTACAAGGTTTTTTTTGGGAGTTTTTCCTTGTCCTCTTAGAGAGTCAAGGCTGGGGGGCTGTCAAGAGGCAGGCCCTGTTAAAGCCTACTGTGGCACTTCTTGTGTGATATTGGGCTATACAAAAATAAGTTGTATTGTATTGTATTATTATGAACATGGAGAGAAAGCTAATAAGCTCTTACGTCAACAATTCTACAAGCAAGAAGTTTGCAATGCAATCCCAGTAATCACCAGCACAAACAGAGAAAAAATCATTGACCATAAAAATATAATGCACACATTTAGGGACTACTATAAATCCTTATACTCTACTGAGATTAAAGAAGACAAGAAACAATCTAATGCATTTCTGAATACATTATAGATACCATAAATAGATACTCTTACTGCAGAGAAATTGGATAAACCTCTGGCACTTTCAGAATTACTAGATGCTATAAAGTCATTCCAGAGTGGGAAAGCATCAAGCCCTGATGGCTACCCTGCTGAATTATATAAGAAATTCTCAACTCAGCTAGCTCTCCTTCTAATAGCAATATTTATAGAAGCTAGAAAAAAAATTCTACCTCAAACTTTTCGCCAAGCATTAATTACCGTCTTTCCTAAACAAAATAAGGACTTATTACAATGTGGAGCATACAGACCAATTT
>NW_024383506.1:0-36721 GCF_016835505.1 Polypterus senegalus
AGTCAAACCTGATTGATGACGATGAAATCAGATCCAAGCCGTGAGATTTGATAACAAGTTCTTTAACCACAAATCGCAAAACAAACGTCAAACCGTTGACCAGCAATCCAACTGAAGTTTAAAGATTTTCTACATGCCAGAAGCATGCTCAAGAGTAAGCTCGAAGCCAGCTGTAAATTTATAACCGGAGGGCGAACTGACAACATGGTATAAAAAGGGTCCTTATGGCAAATAATTTGGCATATTTTCCCTCTTTTTTAAAAGGTTACATTTTCTTCTTAATAAAATTTTAATACAGTAAGCCCTGCGTAGGTATTTTGCTAGTACACTAATAAAGGCAAAGCCTGCCCCTGACTGACTGGCTGACGGCTGCTGACTCACTCCTCACTCACTCACTCACTCCTCACTCACTCACCACTCACTCACTCCCACTCCCCCACTGCTGCTCATCACTAATTCCTCCAACTTCCTGTGTGGGTGGAAGGCGGGGTTTGGCAGGCTCTTTTCCTTACAAGCTTACAAAAGTTAGCGGGTTTCATTTGAAATTCTTTGTAACGTCATAACTGGAACCTACTTCGCCCATATTTTGGCCCTATAGCCCCAGCTTGGTCCCGTGTGAGGTGGAGTTCGTCCAGCATCATCCGCCTCCCCGTGATTGGAGTCCTGCCCATAAGGCCGTCCGTCAGCAGCTGTCCAATAGACTACACTGCAGCGAAATATTCGCTGGTGGTAAATGTGGTTATGCAAATGAAAATGAGATGGTCAGGCCAAGCCTGCGAAGTCTGCAGAGAAACTTTAATTCTGGATCTTAGCTAACAATTTAAATAAAGCCATGGACATCACAAGATAGCCAACATAGCACAAGCACAACTAGGAACCTTTGATGCATGTACTCCAAGCGGCTCACATGAACTGGCTTTGCAGGACTGGGAAAAGGGAAACCCGTGCGTAGAGTGTTGGATTAACAACCCTCTGATGCTGAACCGAGAAAGCAAGGGGGTAAAGCTTAAGTTTAAATTACGTTCATAGACCACACTTCCCTAAATAACGCGGCAACCAACTTAATACGGGAAGGCCTGGTAATATCTTAGATTCACGATGCCGATTTGGGGTAGTGATCACTTGAGGGGTAAAACCTTTCCCAAACGCGTTACACAAAAAAAGAGGGCAGAAAAGGGGTCCGAGGGTAACACATCAAGCATTTTTTAAAAAATTCAATGTCAGGGAAACAAAGCGGTTTAAAACCTTAAGTTTAAATTAAGTTCCCCAAGACGAGGCTCCGCTGGCTTTTGGCTTTCCCTCGGAATATAGTTTTGGAGATACAAGTTTAATGAGAAGATGCAGGGGTAAAAGAAAATTTTTTTTGATCATTTTTGTTGGGGGTTAAAAAGGTTAACGGAGTTAAAATTCTGGTAAGGACTGTGCTTTTTCCGGAATGGAAAGAAAGGGGTGTAAAACAACTTTTTTTTAGGTTCATAAAACAACGCTGCTGCACAATTGTTTTAAATCCCAAGGGACCAAATATGATATTCCCGAGATAGATCCCAAGATAGCACAACCCAGCTAAAAAGTTTAAAATTCTTACCCCAGGCTCTAACGAACTGACTTTTTTTCCCGGTTTTTAAACTACTGTAAAATAAACAGACATAAACTAAAAGGGGGTCTGACCCAATAACCCTAGAGAAAACAGGTGGGGGCGTGGTGGGGGGCCTTTTAAAGCCCGCCATTTTGCTTTAAAAGTTCGGGGCCCCGGGGGGTTTTTTAAACCAAAAAAGGGAAAAATGAGGGTCAAAGGCCCCCCTGGCTTTAAAACCTTTGATGCAAAAAGACCTAGAAAAAAGTCCCCCCAGAACAGGGAAAGGGAAACGGGGTTCAAGATTATTCACGGAACAAAATTACACGGGAGGGGAAAAACCCTAAGGTCAGATTTTTTTTTTGGGGAAAGGCCCAGAGAATTCCAATTAAAAGCGTTGACTGGTGATTAAAACTGAGGGGTTAACCAGGGAAGCTTAAGGAAAAGGGGGGATTTTCCCCCAAAAATAAACCAAAGGGTTTTACAGTTTTTTTTAAAAGGAAATCGGGGAAAGGGGAAAAATAAAACAACTTCAAGATCTGAGATTTTTAGCAGGCACATCCAATTTGGGGGGAAATTTAAAAGGGTTCCCCTTATCGGGGCCGGTTGTTTTGGGGGAACCCGGGGATAAAAGGTTTAGAGAGGTGCATACAAAAAAACCAGAGCCAAAAGAACTGTTGAGCAGGAACACCCAAGAACAGTCACGGGGGTTAAAAGGGGGGGGTTAAAGGGCCCCCCCCTCCCCCTTGGGATGGCTGGAGTCAGGTGGAAAAAGGGGGCCCGAAGTGTTGGGGGCAGAAAAAGGAAAGGCAGTGTGTGAAGGCCTGGTTAAAAAGGGGTGATTGGTGCTGCAGCACGGGGTTTTGATCACTAATTTTAAAATTATAATTGTAAAAAAACGTGTGGGGGAAACATTGTCAAATTTTGCACCACCCCCGGCGTTAAGAAGGACAGCCAAAAAACCCCACAGGGGGCGTTTATTCCCCAGATGGGGTTTGTTTTTGGTACTGATCCTCTTTTGTAATTTAAAAGTTAAAAAAGAAATAAAAAAAACACCTGCTGGTAACAACTCAGAAATTGGCAATTTAACCCTAAATTCCCAGACATCCGCCCGGGCCCGGGTTTTGGCGTAAATTTCCCGGGCCCAACTCTGAGGGCACCCTTCCGGCCTCCGGTGATACGAAACTTCTGGTCTCCCCCGGTTTTGGGGCATCTTTTTCCGGTTTGGGGGATGGCGCCCGGGTCCTGCCCAATGATAGACATCCCCCGCCCGGCCCCCGATGATGTCACTTCAGGTTTGATGAGGTCATTTCCCCCTTAATTCTATCAGCACCCCATTTTCTTATAAATACCCCCATCTAACATCCTCTAAAATTTTAAACTTATATAACATATACATATAAAATTAATAAAATTAATTTTATTTTTAAAACCTCCCAAAAAACCCTGAAAGCTTTTTAACCCACCTTTTTCCTAACATCTTTTTTTCTCAAAAAATTTCCCCTTTTTTTTTTTTTTTTTTTGTCCTAAATTTGTTTTTTTTTATTTTGTGGCAGTTTCCCTTTAAAGCGCTTTTTAGTTTATTCAATGGACTTGCACTTTACTTTTTCCATTAAAACTGGGAAAATGGGAATATCTAAAATTTATAATTTTGTATTTAGCCCATCTATCTATAGACAGATAATATAACTATATATAAAATATAATTATTTAATAACCCATAAGACATATTTTTGCTACCTGCCTAAAGAAGGGGCCTGGTTCCCAAAAGCTTGCATTTGTAATCCATTAATTAGTTAATAAAAGTTTTTATTTTCTTACCCCAAATTGCACCCAAATAATGGCAAAATTACATGCTCTACTACTATAAAAAAAAATAAATTTCCATAATTTTTTATATAATAATATAATCTACCAAAATTTTTTGGAAAGGGGAATGGAATTTAACTCCACAAAATACTGTGGAATGAAAAGTTTTTTTTATTTATAAACTGACAATCCATAAATTAGCTTAAAAGCAAAACAGCCCTTTTTACACATTTTGCACCCAAAATTTGGGTAAAAAAAGGGAAATTATACTGTATAAATTGACAACAAAAAAGATAAATAAACCAAATCCATTCCCAAATAATGCTGTTTTTTCAGAATAAATTTCCCCTTTATTATTTTCTATATCTTGATTATCTGCAGTCACTTTTACAGTTTTATTAAAAAGAATAATTATTTCTACATACATAAGTAACTTAAGAGTAAAGTAATAAAAAAATTTGGGAAAATAAAACTATTTTTAAAAATTTAAGATATTTTTTTTAATCTTTTTCTTTTATTAAAATCTATTTTGCATAGTTGTCTAATATTTTTAACTAAACAATTTCATTTTTTTTATTTACCAGATAAAATTAAAAGTTTAAAACAGACAAATTTTGGGTTTCTTATTTTTCCCCTTATTCATACCATTCCCCCCAAATACAGTTTATTTGCAAGGTTGGGGAAATTTATCCTGGCAGTTTTGGCCCTAAGGAAAACCAATCCTTAATGGTATAGAAACCCAAAATTTTAAAAGTGCATATTTTTCCAAAAATTTCCCCACAGTCTTTTTATTTGGGTCATTTTGGGGCAGTTTTAAATTTTTTGGGGAATAGGGAAAGGGGAAAAAAATTTTCCCCTTGAACAGGAAATTTAAAAGGGAATGTTCAAAATCACCCCTTCCCTTTTGGAGATCCAGCAACAGTGGGTCCCATCCAGCTTTTTAAAAGATGAAAAAACAAGGAAAAAAACCCCCAAATATTTGGCACTACACAATATAAACATACATAAAAATATCAATCAGTTTTTTTTTCAGCTCATTCCCATTTCAAAAAATCACCCACACAGAGGTCACAGCTCATTTTAAAAATTTGGTTTAAAAAAGGATCACGTAACTTTTAATAAAATAAAAACCCAGTTTTCCCAAAGCACATAAAAAATACAAAAAATGTTATAAATCACCCTAAAAAAATAGTGAACCTGTACATTATAAAAATTCACCCAAAGGGAAAGTAAAATTAAATTGATTATTTAAAGTTTGGGTAACACTTTAGTTTAGGTACTGCAAAAATCATCCATTACTCTTTAAAATTTTTTTATAATGAGACTTTTTAAAAAAATGTTTCTTTTTGGTTTTAAAAATAAACCCCTTTAATTAAAATTGGTATTCATCTTCAATTGCCCCAAAAAAAATAGTTTCACTTTGGGTGGTCAAATTGGTTTTAATTAAAACATTATTTTGATAAAAAAACTTAATTACAAGATCTGTAAATCCTTCATATTCTGAAGAAATTTTTCCAGAATTTCAAATGCCCACTCCCAAGGATAATAAACATTTTTAACGTTTTTTTAAAAATTATGAAAAATAAAACTTAGCCTTTTTTAAAAGGTTTTTTTACTCAGAAAATGGGGTAATGGGTCTTTTTTGCACCCCAAAAAGAAAATTTTCCCAGTTTTCCCCCAAAACGAATTTAGTGACATTCATTAGGAATATAAAACTTTTGGGGAAAACAATTAATTAATCATTTTTTAGTCCTAGATCATGTTATTTTCCATACTGATACTTTTATGCATACTAGATCAATTTTATTTTTTTGGCTAAGGCCCCTAAGGAATTATTTATCCTTTAATATTTATCTGGTTACCCCTTTTTAAACAAATAAAAGAAATTAAATTGACAACAAGTAAAATCTTTTATATTATATACAAATTTGGGAGTAAGACAAAATTTCCCAAAATTACTAGTTAATGTTTTTGTGTTTGTACTTAATAAAAATTAAAACTTCAAATCTCTTTTCCTTTTTGTCCCTTATAATTTAAAATAATTAAGAACTTTTGTTTTTTCATTTTTACCCCTTTTTAAAAGCTGTACTATACAGCACAAAAATTCCAGTTTTTTCAATTAATATTTTTTTGAGAAACCAACCCACATAAAAAATTCTTTTTAAAGGTTACAAGTTTTATGGAAATGTACAATAAAACCAGAAAAATGTCCCCAGAGGGTGTGTGCCATCTTTTGCTTTTCCAGCACAGTTTCTCCTCTAAGAGGGTGAGTCAGGGTATCCTCCGTTTGCTGTTTTACTCCCCCCATTGCTACCTAGAAAAATTTTTTACAGACTTCCCTTGGCCCGCCGCTACCCCCAAACCCCCTTTGGCCCTAATTTCCCCACCCCCAAAACCTTGGAAATAGATTTTATGGATGGAATTCTATAAAATGCCCCTTTAAATGAATAATTGTTAAACAATTTGTGATCATTTTGAATTTTTTTAATCTAATGTTGGCTTTAAAAAAAGGTGTATTAGACCCATTTTTCTTTTCCCAAATAGTATTTCTTAAAATTTAAATTTTAAAAAAAAGTCTTTTATTTTTATTTCTAAATTAATTAAAATCTGGTTAAGAAGAATGGATAAAAATTTTTCCCAAAAGTAAGGTATTTTTGGTTCCCTTTACAAACCCTTGAAAAGAAAAATAAAAAGGGTTACAATTTGGGGTTGGGATAACCCAAACCAAATTAAAATATCTTCAAAGAAGCGGGGATTACATTTTTTAAAAGGGGAGTAAACTGTTTTACAAAAGGGGAAGGGCATCCAGCAAAATATAAAACTCCTATAACAGTTTTGGGGGTTTTTGATTTTTTCTTTTTTTTTTTCTTGTTAAAATTCATTTTTTTTCTGCTTCTTTAAACCAAACCCCTGATTCCTTCCACTTGGAAGATTTTTAAAAAAATTCCAAATTAAACAAGTGCTGGAATAAAATAAAACCAACAAAACCTAAATCAAGTTTTTTGTTTTGGTTTAAAAGCACAACCCCTACAAAATAAACTTTGATCATAAAAAAATCTTTTTTTTTTACAGTTAATATTTGAAATATCTTATAAATCAAAAGTGCTGGGAAAAACCAGATAATAAAAATCACTTTAATTCACGAAAACTACTTTTATCTCAGCATTTTTATGTTGAAACAAACTGCATAATTTTTAAACCACTGAAATGAAAAAAAAAATCCCAAAAAAAAAACTTAAGGACAACATTATATTTACCTTTTGGGATAAACACAAAAAAATTAAAAAAACCAGCATGTTTCAACTGATCTGATCATGCTGGGGGGCTTAAAATTTTCCCCCGGGGAAAGTCGGGACCCTTTAAAAAAATGAAATTGGGTTTTGTTGGGTGTGAGTTGCTTGAAATGAAATGATGATGATCACCCCTTTAAAAAACCCAAAAAAGTCAATCCCATTAATAAGCACAATCTTTTTATAAATGGGAACCCCCCAAATGGAAAAGAATTCTTTGGGACATAAATTTTCTACTGATGTGTAACAAAAGAAAAACCCAAAAACCCCTTTTTTTTTAGTCCTTTATCCTTTTAATTAAAACTAAAGCATTTCCCCCTGCATAAAAAAAAAAAAATATATGGGGTAAAACTACAGATGGGACATTTGTTTTAATATCCCCCTTTTTAAATTTGTTTTCACCTCCTTTGTACTACTGACATGTATTAATAAAAGAAATCCACAATATTACCCCTTTTAAAAAAGGTCTGGAATATTGAATTAAATTTAAACTATGGAAAAAAAGTATATAAATAAAGTTTAGCAAATTAAATTTCCCGAAATTTCCCTTTTGAAAAATTTTAACTTTCCTAAAATTGGAAAAAAAAAAATTGGGGTGTTTCCCTTTTTTACATCTATTTGATTTTTTTCCTTCTTAAACTTTTTACATTTTAGTGAAAATTTAAACTCTAAAAGAAAAAATACAGGGGTCATTTTAATTTAAGGGAAATATTTGGGAAAATTTTTTTTTAAATTTTCAGACTTTCCTTAAAAATATTCTACTAGTATAATAAGCAAATTAAAAAGCAACATCCCCCTTTTTTGGAGCTTGGAATGGGAAAAAAAAGGCCCGCGTTATTTTTTTTTGTACAACTTACAATACCCAAAAAACAAAAAAATTTAAAAGGCAACCCCATTTCCCTCCCCCGAAAAGAAACTTCGAAACTTTCTATCGAAGGAAAAATGTTTTTTGATAAAATAGTTAATAATTCCCGTAAAAGTAACTTTTTAACAAAATTACTTCAATAAAAATCAAAAATTAAATACCTTCATCAAAAACTCACTTTAAATTTTTTTCACAAACAATTCCCCAAGTCTGATCTTTAATAATAAAAATTTTTAATAATTACATTTTATTTTTAGTACCTTTTTCCCCCTACTCAAGAAATTTTAAATATAAAAAAACGGGAAATTTTTCAGTATTGCATAATTTCCAAATCAAATAAATAAATAAAAAATTAAGACAGTAAATTAAGGGAAAAACCTAACAGACAACAAAGGGATTTGCCCCACAATACAGGTTAAAATGACATCTTGACAGAGGTAAACTTTGGGGGGGGAAAAGAAATCAGGTAAAAGCTAAAAAACCTTCTTGAACAGATGAGTTTTTGGGGGGGTTTTTTTTAAAAGAATTCAGGAGTCAAACTGATCTAATTAAAAGCTAGGTCATTTTTAAAAAGTCAGGGCACTATACGGGGAAAGGCCCTCCCCCATGGAGTGTAGGGTTTAATTTGGGGCACAACAACATTTCCCCCAAACAAGAGGACCCTTTGGGGGCCCCGGGACCAATGATGGGAAGGTCCCCTGATGTGGGTTTTGGGATTTGGGGGTTTTTTTAAACCAAGGGTTATTGGTAGGTTTTTTATTTGGATTTTCCCTGTGGGGGTTGGGGCAGGATGGGTGTGTGTGCTGGTTGGGGAAGGACTTTGCAGCTGGGTTTTTAATTTAAACTGTATTTATATAAGATTAGAAGGGGCACCTACCTGAAAGGGGGACCCCTTTTATCAGGGGTTGGGGGAAAAACATGGACAAGGGTTTCCCCAGCATTAGAAAAGGAGAGGAAGGGGGAAGGGAAAGGTAGGGAAAGGGGAAAGTTAAAAAAAGTTTCTTAATGTTTATTTTGGGCCGGGGAATTTAAAAAAAGGGAGGGAAACCCAAATAAAACCCGTTCCCCAGGGAGAAAGGAAAACCCAGGAGGGTCCCCCCAAAAATGACTGGGGAAAGGGGCTAATTTTAAATTAAAAACTGCATTTTTTTTTAAATTTTCGGGGTTTAGTTTTTTTTTCCCCGGGGTTTTAAATTTTAAAAAAGGTTTCTCTCCCTCCCCGGGGTTTTAATTTCAAAAACAGGCCCGGGTTGTGGTGGGAAACTCCCATGAAATTTCCCCTTTTTAAAATTGGAAATTTGGGGTTGGTATTTGTCTCGAAAATAAAGGCCCAGTCCATGGCCCCAGGGAAAAAGGCCAAAGGGGGCCCTATAAATCAAAAGAAGGGAAAGGACCCGGGGCCCTGGGAAATCCTTGTGTGGATATCTGCTCCAAGACCCCAAAAAAATCTTGCTTTTTCAGTTTAGATGGGACTTTTAACCACTGGAGGGGAGTGCCAAGGGGGACCCGGGAAAATTTTTTCCATTCTGGACAGTGGGAAAGTCATTCTGACAATTTCCCAAAAACCCGCACTGAGGTCCCAAAAAGAATTCAAGTTATGCTGGTTTGTCCTGGGTCCCGCCCTTGGAAATCCCAAAGCTTACCCCCCTTTGCGAGCAGTTTCCCCAGCTGTCTTTCACCCCAAACCAAAATTGAAAAGGGGTTTCCCTCAAATTATTAGAAATTTTAAATATTGGTGGTTTGGGGGGTTCCCCCCTTGGGTCAAAAACCGACAGAAAGGTAAATTGGGGGGTCTTTGTTAAAAGATTTCCCATCAAGGCCAGACTTTTTAATAAAGCGTTACAAAGCGATTTTAAAAAGTAAACAAAAGAAACCAGGGGTTCCCAAAAAATAATTTTTTTATTGTTTTAACAGTGGGTTATGGCCCGAAGGCCCAAAATTTAAATAATGTCTGGGGATGGGGTCCAGTACACAAGTAGTCAAACCCCCCATCTTACAAAACAGGTTTAACAAAAACAGATGTGACTGGTGGAACTTAGAGGGCTGGATGGGTGGAAAACAGGAGATATAAAACCCAATTTATGTATTTATTTTGGTTGAAAAATTTAGATTTTTTAATTTTTTTTCGGAAAAGTGGAAATCCTCCCCAGACTTCAGTAGAAGAGGTAGTTGGGCCCCGATGTGGGTTTGAAAAGTTTATTTAAATACAGAAAACAAAACCCTTGGGGTTTTGGGGGCCCTTTATATTATTCTCCAGAGTGGGTGTTCTGGGGGCAGTTGGGGAACCCTTCCCCTTAATTTTGGTGGGCCGAGGGGAAAACCCGGGGGCCAGTCTTCCCTGACATTCTCTCAAAGGGGCGATGGCCAGCTGCTCATAGATGAATTCTGAAATTTTGGGGGCTGAACGTTTTTTAAAGGGGAAAACCCCCTTATGTTTTTTAAAAAGGGCTTTTTATCTAATTTGAAAAGAAGGGGTGATTAAAGTGATCAACAAGACTATCAATGTTGAGGAATGGGGACAGGGGCAGTAAAAAATCGAAATGGATCCAGAAAAAGGGTAGAAGGGGCAGATATTTTTAAAAGGGTTTTTCTAAGAAATTTTCGTTTACAGGTAAAAAAGGAGGGAAAATGAGACAGTGAAAAATACTCTTTATTTACAGTCTCAAATCAGCACATAAATGTTTGGGAACAGATAATCCAAATTTCCGTCAGTCCCAAAATAAGTAACCAGAGTGGGTAGGAAAATTAACATTTTGTGTCCCAAATCAAAAAAGTCCAAAGGGGTAGGGAAATTTATTTCAGTTTTTGATGAAATAGGGGTTTAACATGGATTTTGGGAAAACACCGGGAAAAGGGTAATTCTCTAGATAAAAACAAATTGGGGGGAAAAATTTGAAACAGATCAGATAAAAAAGGGTCATTGTATTTTGGGGCCCATAAAAAGGGGGAAAGAGTGGACAGGACCTTTTCCGTTTTATTTAAACCAAAGGGACTCAAAAGACCTGGACAATCAATTAGGTTGTTTGAAAAATTTAAGTCCTAATAAATTTCAGAAGCCCACCTCCTTGTCAATCCCCAAGGGTTTTATGGAAAGTGAAAATTGGTCACCCCCCGTGAGGGGGGCGTCAATTTTTTGGTTTTCCCAAATCTCCGTTTTAAAAAACAGTATATAAAAAATTTGGTTCAGGTGGTTTTCCCAAACAAAAAAAATAAAGGATACAGTCAGACCATTTCTCTGGACAAACTGTTTAATAAGAATGAATTTGGGAGTCCTTTGGGAATTTTTAGCATGAACGGTTCTTATCTGAAAGCAGTGGAGGAAAACCCGGGCCGGGGAACCCGGAGGGGGTGGGGGTAAGGGGTTGGGGTGGAGGGGGACAACCCAAAACCCGCAGAAAACATAGTGGGGGGAGGTATTTAGGATTTGGAGGTTCCCAAAACACCCCAAACAGTAATGTTGGTTTTCATGCGGGGAAATTCCCCCTAGCCATAAAGAGGGTTTGTATAGAAAATCAGATCAGATCCCAATGTGAAATATTTGGGTGAAATGGGAGCAGATCAGCATGGGGAAAAAATAATCACGGAGACAGATCATCCCGGTCCCCGAATCACCAGGTACAAAAAAAAAGTTCTTTTCAGATGGATAATTGATAAACCAAAAACATTCCATGAAACTGTTTTTTACTTCATATTAAGTTTACTTCAACAACAAATTTGGATCAAGGGTTTTTCTTTGTGGTTAATTTTTTTTTCTTACAGCTTCTATTGTATTTTTTTAGAGAATCTTGCAGTGGCTTGAATCTTGGAAATAATCCCCTTAACAAAATCTATGGCTTTCCCCTTTTAGTTTGATTAATTTGCCTTTAAAAAGGGGCAAAAAATATTTTTTTCTATACCTTTGGACTTTTTTAAAAATTTTAATTTTAAAAACAACAAAAGGAAAACTGGTTCTTCTAATTTATTATTTTTTTTTTCTTGGAATGTTGGCTTCTAATATTCAAAATGCTTATTTTATCATTATTATGGTGGTAGTCATTTGTTATTTTGGAATTAAAGTTTTATTAAACGGACCATTTTGCCCTTTTTGTTTTTTGGCCCCCCCTCGACACTATTTTCAACAACAATAATTTATGTACACAAAATACTACATTAAATTCTACATAAAAAGGCCCAAAATATAAAAGGGGTTGTATAAACAACAAAACTCCCCAGTTTCTTTCTTAAATCTTTCAAAAATTTTATTTTTGTTTAAAAACATTTTCTATCATTTTTTAAAACTCTTTTTTTATTTTTTTCCCCCTTTGTGTTTTTTAAATTTCTTTGACAACTTTCAATTATATTTAAACTTTTTTTATGGGGATTCCCAACTGGGAAAATTTAAATCAATACATGAAAATTTTTTTAAAAATGAAAAGGGTCCTTCCGGAAAAAAAACAGTTTGAGGGAAAGACTAGAAAGCCCTTTTAGGGCGGGAAAATTTCCCAAAAAAATATTGCCTTGGGGGTCCTTACTACACAGCCCCGGGGCCCAAATTTTGATGTTCAATACTCTACATAATCTGCTGCCATTCCCGGCCACCTTTTCCTTCAAAAATTTCCAAAAGGTTTTTTTGAAATGTTCTAATTTTTTTAAACAAAATTTTTAAAAGTTTTCTGACCAGTTTAAATTTGTTTTTTTATCTTTTTACTTTTTATATAAAATCTCTTGAATGGGTGTCAGTCCTTTATGTCAAACATTTTCTGAGCACTTTTAACTTTGAAATTTTCCTTAGGATTTTGGTAAATCTTTTTTGGGGTGCCCCAAAAAGGAAAAATGGGTTCCAAAGGGGGATAGTGGAATTTTTTTCTCTTTTTAATAAATTATATACATACTTTAGTCATTTTCCCCTTTCCGTAGTCTGCCCTTTTTAAGTTTATTTTTTAAATTTTATGGGTTTTTCCCCTTTTCTTTTTCTAACTTTTTTAATTTTATTTTAAAGGCTGTAACTTTGGATTCAAAATATATTCCTTCTTTAGCCCAAAAGGAGGGTTTTCCCCCCCCTCTTTAATTTTAAACTTGGGAAAGGGGAAATTTGGGTATGGGCCCCTGCCTCTGGGACTTTTTCGCTTCCCCGACCTCCTCTAGGGGGGTCCCCAAATAGCTAATTGGGTGGGTAAAAAAAAAACCACCTCATTTCCATACTTAAGGGCTTTGATTTGTTGGGGGAGTCTTTTTAATTTTTGGGTAGACTGATTCCCTTTTTTTTTTGTTTGCCTTTGGGTTTGGGGGCCCCCTTCCCCGGTAAAAAGGGCCATTTATCATTTTTTGTGGGTTTTTTTGGGCACCCTAACAATTTTTAGAACCAAAATGCTACTCCGGGGTTCCTTCCCGATTTATACAATTTCCCTTTTTCGCTGCACCTTTTTCTTCTTCCCCGACATATCTCCCCTACTCTGGGTGGGTCCTCTAAGACTTGGGGGGCTCTGATAACAAGTGCTGGAATAATAAAACCAACAAAACCTGAAATCAAGTTTGTTGTTTTGGTATGTAGCACAGCACAACTTCCTACACAAAATAAACTTTGATCATAGTAAAAATCTATTTTTTTTACAGTTAATATTTGAAATATCATTATAAATCCAAAAAGTGCTGAGAAACACCAGATAATAAGAATCACTTTAATTACTTAAGACTACTGTTATCTCAGCATTGTATGTTAGAGGGAAGCAAACTGCATAATAGCGATCCACTGAAATGAAAGCAAGATGCAAAACGGAACTTAAGGACAACATTATGTCTGTACTGGTATGAAACTTGCAAAAAAATTGACCAAAATACCAGCATGTTTCAACTGATCTGATCATGCTGGGTGGCATTACAAATCCGCCTAGGAGAAAGTCAGCCAAAGAAAGAATGAGATAGTTTGTTGGAGTGTGAAGTTGCTTGAAATGAGAAATGATGATGATCACCAATAAATTGCCACAAACAGTCAATGCGATTAATAAGCACAATGCTATATAAATAAGAACACGGGCAGCAAATGAATAGATCTCTTTGGGACATGAATTTTCTACTGATGTGTAACAAAAATGAATATCTTCTAAAATCCCGCTTTTATTTTTGATCATTATCCTTTTAACAAGACATAATGCATCTCCTCCTGCATAAAAAGAAAAAAATATATGAGAGTAAAGAGCTACAGATAGGACAGTAGTTTCAATATCACACACTCATTACTGTGTGTTGCACCTCCTGTAGTACTACTGACATGTATTAATAAAAAGAAATCCACAATATTACGCTCTTTAAATTATGGTAACTGGAATATTGAATTAAATATTAAACTATGGAAAATAAGTATGTAAATAAAGTTTAGCATTAATTTCTGAATTCCTTCTGAAGATGTGTAACTTTCCTAAAATTGTGAAAACAAAATTAGGCTATGCTTCATATTTACATCTATTAGATTTACATTTTTCTACTTCTGTAAACTGTTACATTCAATAACCAGTGAATGTAATCTCTAACAGAGCACAATACAGGATCATTTTAATTGAAGTAAATATTTGAAATTTCTTAACATAAGGTTACAGACATACCTTAGAATATTCTACTGCGTATAATAAGCAAATTAAAATGCAACATCATTTTACTTTTGGAGCTTGGAATGGAGAAAAAAAGGCAGCAGTTACCTCTGTTTTATACAACTTACAATACCCAAAAGACACAAAAAATTAACAGACGCTTATGTGTCCCTCCCTAGATAGAAACTTACTGAAACTTTACTATCCAAAGGAAAAAAAATGTTTTAGATAAAAATAGTTAATAATGTCTGTAAAAAGTATACTTTTTGAACATAAATTACTTCCATAAAAATCAAATATCCTCAAATACAGTGCATGCATCTAAAGAGCTCACTTTAAATTTTTATCACAAGCATTCACAAGTCTGATCTTAATAATAATAATAATAATAATAATACATTTTATTTATATAGTACCTTTCCCATACTCAAGACATTTACAGAATATAAGAAAAAACGGCAGGGTATACAGTATATAGCATAGTACAAATCAAATAAATAAATAAAGAAGATTAAGACAGTAAATTCAGAGAAAGCCTAACAGACAACAGAATTGATGGTCTAGCACACACATACAGGTTACATGAGCATCTTGACAGAGAGGTAAACTGAGAGAAGGGGAATGAAGTCAGGTAGAGCTAAAAGCCTTCTTGAACAGATGAGTTTTGAGTTGTTTTATAAAAGAATTCATGGAGTCAGCTGATCTAATTAATTTCGCTAGGTCATTCCAGAGTCAGGGCACTATACAGCTGAAGGCCCTGTCACCCATGGAGTGTAGATTAGTGTGGGGCACAACAACATTGCCGAATCAGAGGACCTTAGTGGCGGGCAGGCACATAGTGATGGAGAAGGTCACTGATGTAGTTTGGCATGAGGTTATTTAAAGCTTTGTAGGTTATTAGTAGGATTTTATATTGATTCTGTAAGACACAGGAGCCAGTGAAGGTGGAGCAGGATGGGTGTGATGTGCTGCTGCTGCTGGTTCGAGTAAGGACTCTTGCAGCTGAGTTTTGAATAAGCTGGAGCTGTAATATAAGATTAGAAGGGGCCACCTGCCAGCAGCGAGTTACCATAATCTATGCGGGATGTGATAAAAGCATGGACAAGTTTCTCAGCATTAGAAAAGGAGAGGAAGGAGTGAACACGGGATATGTTACGGAGGTGAAAGTAAGAAAGTTTCTTAATGTGATTTATGTGGGGGAGTAAGAAAGGGAGGAATCAAGAATGACACCAAGATTCTTTGCAGTACAGGCAGGTCTGATGAGATCACCGCCAAGATTGACTGGGAAGGAGCTAATTTTATTAAGTTGCATTTTAGTCCCAATTTGCAGGAGTTTAGTTTTGTTGCAGTTTAATTTTAAAGAGTTCTGCTCCATCCAGGTTTTAATTTCAATAAGGCAGGTTGTGAGCTGAGAAAGCTCTGATGAAGTTCCACTTTTAACATTGAAGTAGAGTTGAGTATCATCTGCATAAAAATGATAGCCCAGTCCATAGCTACGAATAATATGGCCAAGGGGAACATATAAATACAGAAGAGAGAGGGCCAGGACAGAGCCCTAAGGAACTCCTTGTGTGGATATGCTGCTGCCAAGACTAACAAACTCTTGCCTATCAGTCAGATAGGACTTGAACCACTGGAGGGCAGTGCCAGAGATACCCAGCATGTTCTCCATTCTGGACAGTAGAATGTCATGTCTGACAGTGTCAAATGCTGCACTGAGGTCTAACAGAATTACAGTAATATGCTGGTTTGTCCAGAGTCTGCTGCCATAAGCAAATCATTGGTTACCCATAGCAGAGCAGTTTCACAGCTGTGCTGCACCCTGAAACCAGACTGAAAGGGTTCCATCAAATTATTAGAAGTTAAGTATTTGGTGAGTTGGGAAGCTACAACACGCTCAAGAACTTTTGACAGGAAAGGTAAGTGGGAAATAGGCCGGAAATTGTTAAGATTGTCAGCATCAAGACCAGACTTTTTAACATTGGGGTTACAGAAGCGATTTTAAAAGTAAGCGGCACAGAGCCAGTGTCAAGGGATGAGTTTATTATTGTTGTAACAGTCGGGATTATGGCATGAAGGCAAGATTTAAGTAGTGTGCTGGGGATGGGGTCCAGTACACAAGTAGTCGGCCTCATCTTACAAAGCAGGTCATTAACAAAAGCAGATGTGACTGGTGAGAACTTAGAGAAGGAGCTGGATGGAGTGGGAAAACAGGGAGAGATATAAACAGATGATGTATTTATGTTGGTTGAATTATTTAGATCTTTAATTTTGTTACGGAAAAAGTGGAGGAAATCCTCACAGACTTCAGTAGAAGAGGTAGTTGGGCCAGATGTGGGTTTGAATAGTTTATTAACTACAGAAAACAAAACCCTTGGGTTATTGTGGCCACTTTCTATTATTCTGCCATAGTGGGTGTTCTTAGCAGCAGTTAGTGCTTCTCTGTAAGCTCTTTGGTGGTCAGAGAAAGCCTGGAGGCCAGTCTTACGTGACATTCTCTCAAGCGTCGGCCAGCTGCTTTCATAGATCGCAATTCTGAATTATACCAAGGAGCTGAACGTTTAAAGGAAACCTCCTTATGTTTTAAAGGAGCTGTTTTATCTAATGCTGAATGAAGGGCTGAGTTATAGTGATCAACAAGACTATCTAGTGTTGACGGAATAGGTGCAGACAGTAAAAGATCAGAAATGGATCCAGAAAGGATAGAGGGACAGATATTTTTAAGGTTTCTGTAAGAAATTTGTCGTTTACAGGTAAGAGGAGGGAAAGGCAGTGAGACAGTGAAAAATACTGCTTTATGGTTACAGTCCCAAATCAGCACTGTAAATGTTGGCAACAGATAGTCCAGAAGTGCAGATCAGATCCAATATATGATAACCAGAGTGGGTAGGAAAATTAACATGTTGTGTCAAGTCAAAACAGTCCAGTAAGGATAGGAATTCATTTCTCAGTTTAGATGTAGTAGTGTCAATATGGATGTTGAAATCACCGAGAAGGATAATTCTCTGAGAGTAAGAGCTTAGGTGGGTTAAAAGTTCAATCAGATCAGATAAGAAGGATGCATTGTATTTTGGGGGACGATAAAGAACAATGAGTGAGACAGGACCTGTTTCCGTTATTAGTTTAAGAGCCAGGCACTCAAAAGACAATGGACAGTCAATTGGGATTCGTTTGATATTTAAGTCTGCTCTGATAATTACCGATAGCCCACCTCCTTTTCTAGAGCTGTGAGGTTCTGTATGGAAAGTGAAACCAGGTGGAGTCACCTCCGTGAGAGACGTCAATTTGTTTGGTTTTTGCCAAGTCTCCGTTAAACACAGTATATAAAGTTTGGTGTCAGTGATGAGTTCTGACAGCATCAATGCAAAATACAGGATATTACAGTCAGACCATTTGCTCTGGACAAACTGTTTAATAAGAATGAGTTTGAGAGTCATGAGAGTATTTTAGCATGATACTGGGCAATATTTATCTGAAAAGCAGTGGAGAAGCAGCACAGCACAGCGGAACCGGTAGGGAAGGCGGGTGTGGTAGCGTAGATGAGATGAGCGGCGACAGCAAAGCAGCAGAAAGCATAGTAGGAGGAGGTAGCAGGATTTGGAGGTTCCAATACACAGCCACAAACAGTAATGCTTGGTAATTTCATGCGTGATTGCCCCGTAGCCATAAGCCAGGTTAGTATGAACATCAGATCAGATCCCAATCGTAGAGTATTGTAAGATGAAATGGGAGCAGATCAGCATAGTGAATATAATCACGGAGACAGATCATCCCGGGGTCACGAATCACCAGGTACAAAAAAATGTTAACTTTGCAGATGGATAATTGATAAACCAAAACACATTCCATAGAGGAAACTGTTTCACTTCATATTAAGTTTACTTCAACAACAGTTTGGATCAAGTTTGTGCTTTGTGGTGTAATTTTTGTCTTACAGCTTCTGACATATACTTTTTTAGAGAATCTTGCAGTGGCTTGAATCTGTAAAATAATCCCATTAGCAAAATCTATGACTTTCCTTTCAGTTTGTATTAATTTGCATAACAAGGACAAAACTACTCCTATAGTACTATACCTTTGGACTTTTAAAATTTAATTAAAATCAACAAAAGGAACACTGATGTCTTCTAATTTATTATTTTATTATGTTCTTGGAATGTTGGCTTCTAATATTCATTAATGCTTATTTTTATCATTATTATGGTGGTAGTCATGTTGTTATTTTGGAATTACGTTTTATTAGCGGACCATTTTGCACTTATTGTTTTATGGCCACATCGACACTATTTGCAACAACAATGCCTGATGCCTACACAAATGCTACATTAAATGTCTACATAATAATGACAATATATAAAGTGTTGTATAAACAACAAAACTCCTGCAGTTTCTTTCTTAAATCTTTCAGAAATTCTATTTTTGTTAACAACATTTTGCTATGCATTTTTAATACTGCTTTTTCTATTTTTTGTCACCTATAGTGTTTTTTAAATGTCTTTGACAACTTTCAATTATATTTAGCTTTTTCATGGTGATTCACAACTGAAATTTGAATCAGCCATGAGTTACTGCAAGATGAAAAGGGTACCTTCTGAAATAAAACAGTTTGAGAATGACTAGAAAGCCTTTCAGGAGCAGCTTAATTTCAACATATTGCCTTGGAGCTCCTTACTACACAGCAGGGTCTGATTCTGATGTTCAATACTCTACATAATCTGCTGCCATATCTGAGCCACATATCCTTCAAATTTCAAAGGTTTTGTTAGCAAATGTTAACTAGTTTTTAATCAAAAGCATTCCAATGTCTTTACTGACCAGTTTAAAATAGTTTTTTCATCTTATTACTTTCATATAAGTCTCTTGAATGGCTGTCAGTCCTTTATGTCAAACATTGCTGCAGCACTTTTAACTTAGAACTTTTTCCTTAGGATTTTGGTAAATCTTTTGAGCTGCCAAAATGAAATATGGTTCCAAGGTATAGTGGAATTTGTTTCTCATTTTTAATAAATTATATACATACTGTAGTCATTTTCCACTGTTCCGTAGTCTGCCCTTTTTTAAGTTTATTTTAATTATGTAGGTTTTCCCATTTCTCTTTTCTAACTTTTTTGCAATTATGATTTAAGGCTGTAACTTTACGGATGTCATATATATATTCCTTCTGTTAGCCTCAAAATGAGTTCCTATCACTGTCTTAATCTTCAGAGAGGGAACTGGATATGGTCTGCTGCCTCTGGTACTTTTTCTCGCTGCGCCATACCTCACTCTGGTAGGTCCTCAACCGAAGTAGCTAATGTAAGCTGGAGTAAAAAAATCACACAACTCATGTCTGCATACTTGATTGGTCGCTTCTGATTTGTTGGGTGAGTCTTTAATTTTGGATAGACTGACCATTTTATTTTGTAGCCTTTGGAAAGTTTGAGGCCCTCTATCAGGTAAAGAGGGGCCATTTATCATTTGTGTGGTTTTTATTGTGGCACCTTTTCTAACAATTGTAGGAGCAAGTGCTACTCGAGTTCCTTCTGATTTATACAGTACACGTTTGCGCTGCACCCCTTTTCTTCTTCCCAGACATATCTCAATACTCTGGGTAGCTGCCTCTAAGACTTGAGGCTCTGATCTGGGCAGGTCTCTTATGTCTAATACAGTTATTGGAACGAGTGTAACTTTGTTCCCTTCAGTTAATTCAGGGGCCATGCCACACTGGGTTCCTATATGTTGTATCTTATATGATTCACTTACCTGTATGTCAAAATTTATTTTTGGTGACTGTCCGGCTTCCAGACTTCTCAGAAACTGGTCCGGTGCTTCCAGTAGAACCTTGGCCATATCCTTAACCCTTGATTGTAACTTTCAGGGTATTCAACATGGTCCATTAAGCATTAATGAGCTGAGTTCTTCCAGCTCTTGAATATCGACTAAGCTTTCAGATTGAGTTGTCTGTTTTTTGAGAGGGAAGTTGGCTTTTCTGCTTCGCACAACCTTCTTGCCGGGGAGCTGGAATACATATTAGATGGCCTGCTGCAGGTTACCTGCTTTCACAGCTTGAGTCTTTGAGAGTTTTTTTGACACTTTTTGGGGACTTTGGCCCTTCAATGGTGTGTACCTCCTTATTATTTCCCCTAGAGAAGAGTCCCATTGAAGTAGCCTCCTGAATCTGACTCCATGATGTGGGGTGGCAGGCACCTTTTCAATCTGGACCCAGGAGTGCTTCTGGTACAACAGTGTGTCCACTTTGGAAGCATTTCTGAGTTGTATGGAAAGTAGGGAGGTTTCCCACCAACAGTGACCTCTGCTGGCACCCAGGAACCCTGAAAGAATTGCACTTCCAGACTCCAACTCTCAAACACCTCTGAGGGTGTTGCAAATGGCCAATAAAAGAGGACGGCTGTCACCTGAAGTAAGGGGAATGGAACTGCTCCAAACTTCCGACTTCTGCTGGTCCAATCATCATATTATTCCAGCCTGGACACAAAGTTTTTTCTTCATTCAGCCGACCAACCCATCTGTCTTTACACTCTGGCCTCCCATCCAGGTAAGAAACTGACCAGGATGCCTGTTCTCCTTCTCAGACCTCCACAATACATACATACATATATACATACACAAGCAAATAAAGTCAAGAATAAGGGGCTATACCTTTCAAGTCCCATCAGTAAATAGGACATTTCATGTAGCAAATGCAAATTCATACTCAAGAATAAATTCAGAACAATGTAGGGACAATAACACTAGCCCTTCACCCAGAAATAGGCTGGCAGCACCCAACATGAAGACTGTTTCATATATTTGTGGGCATATGATGGAAAGTTGGTAAAAAAATAGCTTAAGGAGGCAAAGTTGAGGGATGTTATAAACACTAAAATAAAGTGCAAAACTATTATATCACAATTAAAACTACAGTTTGTAATTCAGACATTGACATTTTGGTTTTTGGAATTCATATTTGCTCAGGAAGATCGTACATCAACCTCATTAATATATATATATTCCTCCATCTGAAAATGGGGAATCAGCAATGGAAATAATTCACTCTGTCACCAAAATTTTAATTATAACTCCTTCTGACCTTGCAGTTAAAATATGAGGTGATTTCAACCATGTGAAATTTTTTATTAACTTGTGTCTAGGAAATAACAAGATGTACCTGCTTTATTCAAATGTTAAAGATGTTTCCAAGTGTAAACATCTGGTACATTTGAGGCATATCTGACCACAGCCTGATTCATCTGTTTTCCAGCTGCAAGCATGTTATTAGACCGCAATCTGTTACCTCTGAACAATTGCTTCCAAATGGCAGACTTTGAAATGATGTCCAAGTCACATGTGGATGATACTGAGGGACTTTTGTGTCAACACTGTACTCCCCTCAGAGTTCCCAAACAACAAGCCCTGGAATACTATGGAGCTAAAGGTTTCCTAAATAAGAAAAAGTGGGCATTCAAATCTAGTGATAAAGAGGCTCTGAGGGACGCACAGCAAATGCTAAAGGAAAATCTGAATGAAGGAAAGGAAGCTAACGTAAGGTAAAATAGAAAATAAACTCATTCAGAATAACATGAAAGGTGTCTGGAACAGACTGGGCATAATTATGTCCAATCCAGGGCTCAGGTGCTAGAAGAGGATGTGTACAAAGCTAATGCTCTGAACCAATTTATAAATAGATTTTCCCTTCCACTGCCTCCTTATAATTACCACTTTCCCGACACCTTCACTAGTACATATACAACACCCTATTATGTCAACTGAAATGGCCAGTGACGAGTTCACCTCTGACCATCAGTAGGGGCTATCCCTAACTAAAGACCAATTAAGGAGACAACTAAGGAAGCTGCACAAAATAAAAGCTGTGGGACTAGATGGAATCACTCCTCAAGTTCTTAAAGCCTGTACTGGCCAACTTTGTGTGTCTTCTGTCACCCATTCAGTCTGTCCCAGAGGTTCCAGAAAGTTCTGCTGCTGTGGAAAACATCCTGCAACCAAATAATGCAGGTGCTTCTTCACCTAATCATTACAGAATAATAGCACTTACAACTCACATCATGAAGCCCTTTGAGAGACTGGTCCTAGACTATACGAGTCCTCTTGTGGTAGACTATCTGGACCTACAGCAGTTTTCCTGTTGGACAAAGAATGGAATATAGAATGAAGTTATCTATCTGCTCCACAAAGCTTATTCCCACCTGGACAAAGCCAGCAGCACTGTGAGAATTATGTTTTTGATTTGGATTAAAGACTTCCTGACAGACCGCACACAAAGGGTTAGGGTGGGCCCTCACATCTCCTTGGCCATCAGCACCGGCTCTCCTGAGTGCTGAGCCCCCTGTTCTTCATGCTGTACACACATGACTGCGCAGCTGGCCCACCACAGCAACACCATCGTTAAATTTGCAGACAACATGGTGGGCTCATTTCTGGGGAGGATGAGTCTGCCTACAGGGACGAAGTGGAGCGGCTGACAGCAATCTGCTCCCGAACACAATTAAGACCAAGGAGCTTGTTGTGGATTTCAGGAAAAAGAAAACGGACATCAAACCACTCTACATCGGAGGGGACTGTTTGGAGAGGATGTCAGACTTCCACTTCCTGGGATTCCACATCATGGAAGACCTGTTATGGGGTGTGAACACAGCTGAGCTGGTGAAGAAGGCTCAGCAGAGACTTTATTTCCTGAGAGTCCTCAGGAACAATAACATCCCCAAAAAACTGCTGGTGTCCTTCTATTGCTGCTCTATTGAGAGTATCCTGTGCTACTGCCTCTGCGTGTGGTTTTCCAGCTGCACAACAGCGCTGGAAACACTTCTCTGATCGTAAGGACTGCCCAGCAGATCATCGGCTGCTCTTTACCCTCTCTGGATGAACTGCACAGCTCTCGCTGCCTCAGGAAAGCAGAAAATATCTTAAAAGACTCCTCACACCCTGCTCATAACATGTTCCGACTGTTGTCATCAGGCAAAACATATAGGAGCACCAAAACAAAGACTAATAGACTGAAAAATAGTTTCTACCCCGTTGCTATTAGGACACTGAATGCCAACTAATCACCTCCAATGCAGCAGTGCAGTAGAACACATCTTATGCAAAAGTGTTTCATGTGCAATTAAGGTCTTACGTTGAATGTTTGTGTTCTACCTTATTTCTTCTTATCTTTTTTTTATCCTTTTGTAATTATATTTATTTATATTTTGACACGCAGGAGCTGCACCTAATTTTGTTGTATTTGGTGTCAATAAAATGGTGCCTTCACTAAAATCCAGCCATTCCTGTTAAGGGGTAAACTCAGAGATGTGCAGGTGGATGTGCCTGTGGTGCCCTAGATAACAGATTTCCATTTACAAGACTGAAGAATTGTGCTTCTGATATAGATGAGCAACACTGGAGCACTACAAGTATCCAGCTCTGAATTAACAGGTTCAGAAGATGTAAGGATGGTCAAGTGTATATATATATCCCTGCCTTACCTCATCTCCACACTGTACTTGAATCTCATTTACTCCCTCCTTTGTCTACTAGCAAAAATGTACTTTTACCTAAGTATTCACCCTTATATTGAAAGGAATCTCTAAACTGCTTTTTATTTTTTATGGGCATGTGGGAATAAGATATATGAAAACACTGGCTATTTTACTTCTCCAAACCTCAATATTTGCCCCACTCTTCATTTACTACAGTGGCTCAAGGCTCCAGAGGCTTAAAGGGTAAAGTTTAGTGGCTGGATTGTGTTCTGCCACCTGCCTTATACATTGTAAAATCACCTCACTCTAGTCACTTGGAACCTATTAAATAATTCATGTATTTCTAAATGGATTGACTACTGCAATGTGTTAATCACTGGCTCTTCAAATCAGTTTTTGTGCAGCTTTCAATTCATTCAAAATGCTACTGTACGAATCACTACATACTGTGCTGCTTACTTATTTGAACTTAGCATTACTTACCACCCTGAGTGCACATTATGATCTCAAGATATCAGACTACTTATCACTCCAAAGACTCCAAGGATTGATAAAATAAAACTGGGAGGTATGGCTTTCAGTTACAGGGCCACAAAGTACAAATCTGATCTGTCTACTAATATAACAGATGGGTTGCGACTTGCCTTAGATAGATAGATAGATAGATAGATAGATAGATAGATAGATAGATAGATAGATAGATAGATAGATAGATAGATAGATAGATAGATAGATAGATAGATTATTAATCCCAAGGGGAATTTCACATACATGGAGCTGCTGGAATGGCTGCCACTCGTGGTGGCACCGGATATATATAAGAAAAAATATATATATATTTTCACGGCAACTTTGTTGAAACTTTCTGAACTTGAACTTTTGAGTTTCTCAGCCACTCTGTATAACTCGATCAACGTCCTTTTGTTGTTTATACCACCACTCAATCCGACAAATCGTACGTTTTCCTTGCCTCCACTTAGCATTCACTAAAATTATTTTTTTCATTTGGTTTTGCCATTTTCCTTTAACAAAACACTGAATGGAAGGTGACATTTATATTGATTTGCATATTAAAATGTGCAAAATTATGAGGAGGAGTCGAGGTGGGATGGCAGGCACGTGCATGTGCATTACTTTTTATGCTGACTGGGATTTATGGAGCTGAAGTCTGTGGAAGCTGGCTTACGCACGGTTTTGTGCATCTGAATTTTTTTGTGCGTACGCACATTTCCACTTTGTCCATACGCCATGTTTTAGTGTAAGTTCTACACATGGCATTATGAATGAGGCCCCTGGTTATTTTCCCCTACTCACAGTGATCCTTGGATGTAGTCTTATATACTTATGAGTTTACATAAAAGAGACATGGCACATAACTGGCAAAACAACATATACCTTAATTATGATACAAGAACAGAAAAATATCAATAAATACAATATCAAAGAAAATTAGAATAATAAAATAGGCAAAATCAACCCAAAACAGAATATATCACCCCATATACAAAATAACATAAATAGGAATTAAATAAAGAATACAATTGTTCAGCCAAGTTTAGTTTCTGGGAGCAAGTTTCTCTAGGCCATTTTGCAGATTTCCCACTTCCTGAAAGAATAAGAGAGAGCATACCCCGAGAGAATAGCAAGAGAGTTCTGTGAGAGTGTCCTGAGAATATCCACTATAGATGAGTGTAATTTAAGGAAATGCATAACTTCTGTTGATTGGATTAAAGTCAATTCCAGTTACAAAATCAGTGAGGTCTAATAGGTAAGTTCTTCTGTCCATCTGAGTTGTCGCTTTTTTGAATTATAGCTCTTTAGTCCATTTCATGTCTTTTTTTCTCAAGAAATCTTCAAAGAGGCCTTGGGAGAGATCTTTGTTATCAGATGAACTACATTAAGATCTTAGTACAAATTGTTCAGTCAGTTACTTTGGAATTCAAGCTGTGGGAAGGTGAAGCTGAGTGTCTGCATTCTGGTCAAATCTGCTTTTTTAATAGTCCTGGTGAGCCACTACAGTAAAGCCTAGCAGAATGGGCAATGCCTACTTTGTCCTACAGCATATTGTGTTGTATGTTATTTTTGTAATATATGTTATTGTATCCTATTGAATGTTGTTGTAATATATTAAATTATTTAGTTTTAACGTAAATCTTTGTGCATTTAATTACCTATGAACAGGGGGCAGACACAAAACTCTTTCCACCCAGGGCACCTTAATACATTGGGACAGTACCAGTCTAAGCAGCCACTACATGAGCCAGAGGGGACTGGGCGGTCTCATGGTCTGGACAGATTTTATTTTTTTCTCCAGCTGTCTGGAGTTTTTTTTTTTGTTTGTTTTTTCTCTCAACCCTGGCCATCGGACCTTACACTTATTCTGTGTTAATTAATGTTGACTTATTTTATTTTCTTACTGTGTCTTTTATTCTTCTATTCTTTATTATGTAAAGCACTTTGAGCTACATTTTTGTATGAAAATGTGCTATATAAATAAATGTTGTTTTTGTTGTTGTTGTACATCAAGAATCTAATTAGGTCATAAATGTTATCATGATCTATTGTCTGCCAGAAACATAAGACAGAATAAGAAAGGCTAATGGCTAGCATTCCTGAAAAGAGGTGAATCTACAGCAGTACCAATGGAGAATAGGAGATAGTGGCTGAAGATTAGCAGTTTTTTCCCAGAGTGCTTGTCCCACCTTCGAAGTCAAAATGCAATAGGTAAAGTATCTGTAACACTACACAATAAAGAAGAACAATCTAGCAGATCTTCTGAGTCATTAATCTTACATTACTACAGTATGTGTAATTAGATTAGATTACATTAGATAAACTTTATTATTCCCATGGGGAAATTCAGAATTAGGTTTAGGGTTTACTATTTTTTAATATTGTCTACTTGCTTTTTTATTTGTTAGTGTTAATGTTTGCCACATCCTACCCTTGCTGCAACTAGTGCAAACTAAGAGTCACTCCAATCCACTTCAAGGCACACTCTCAGTGGGCCTGCTAAAGTTTAAAATATTGACATTGCCATAAATCTGTAAAAGTAATAAATGAAGACATTTTTAAAACCACTTTTATAAATGGAAAATGTGGCCAATCACATTAACCTTCAGGGTCTTGCAGTTTGTGTAGGAACTTGCAGATTCAAATCCAAATGGGATGTGGGAGACCTCTCGTGACAAGACCCTGAAGGTTGCTGAGGGTTACCAGTGTTCCCAGAAAGGAGGTGTTTCATCTCGCGGGGCACCCTGGATATCATCGAGAGGAGTCGCAGCGCACAACTGAATGGCAACTCTGGTCTGTATTGGGAACTGAGAAGGACGGCTGTGAGGGCTCTGAGGGCAGGTAAAGAGGTGTTTCTTAAAGGAATCTGTGAGCAAATGACACACCATCTGTGATCTAGTGACCCACATCCTGCTTACAGAGGAATCGAAGCATTACACACATCTGTTCCTCGGAGAGTCGCAGTCAGGGTGGCTGATGGAACAGTCCTTATGACACTGCAGTTGTGACCCACTGGGCTGGCTACTTTGAGCAGTTGTTCAAAGTTGATCCTCTGGTTAGGACGTTTGATATCTCTGGGTCCAAGACCTTTGAGTCTGATACTCTAATTAGCTGTGAACCACCCAATCTCACTAAGATTGCACAGGTGGTAAACCAGCTGAGGGGAGTAAAGGCTACAGGGATATGTGGTATCCAGGGTGAACTTCTCCAGGCTGGTGGTAAGGCTGTACTCCTGGGATTGCAAGCAGTCTTTGCTTCCATTTGGAAGACTGGCATCAAACCAACTGACTGGAAAATATCCCTATCTGGAAAGGGAAGGGTGATTGTCTGGATTGCAGCAACTACAGGGGGATAACACTGCTCTTAGTACCGGGTAAGGTCCTTGCTAGGGTCATCCTCACCTACCTTTTACACTTAAGAAGTCTACCATTGACTGCATCCTGGCACTGAGGGTTCTCATGGAGCGCAAGTGTGAATATTGGCAGAGTTTCTGTGCAGCGTTTGTTGATTTCCATAAAGTGTTTGACTCAGTTGATCGAGCTGCCCTGTGGGACATCCTGAGGGTTTGCGGGATCCCTTCAAGGTTGCTTGATATAATGTCCGGCCTGTACACTGGTACTGTGAGTGCTGTGCAGTGTGGAAGCAGAACCTCTGTGTTTTTCCCAGTTGATTCTGGGGTTCGTCAGGGGTGTGTTCTTGCTCCTACTTTGTTCAATGCTTGTATGGACTGGGTATTGGGCAAGGTCGTGGGGTCCAGCGGCTGTGGGGCATCTGTTGGTGAAGAAAGATTCACAGATCTTGATTTTGCTGATGATGCTGTGATCTTTGTGGAGTCAATGGAGGCTCTGATCGGGGTGCTCGAGAGACTGAGCGAAGAGTCTGAGTGTCTGGGCTTGTGAGTGTCCTGGATAAAAAGCAAGATCCAAGCCTTTAATGACCGCTTGGGCACAGCCATCAGCAGTGTGTCTGTTTGCGGAGAGAGTGTCGACCTTGTCGAGAGGTTTACTTACCTTGGCAGTGACATTCATGTCTCTGGTGACTCTTCCTATGAAGTCAGTAGACAGATTAGAAGGGCATGGGGGGTCATGAGGTTGCTGGAAAGGGGTGTGTGGTGCTCCCAATATCTATGCAAAAGGACAAAGGTCCAAGTCTTTAAAATCCTGGTGCTTCCTGTCTTGCTATATGGTTGTGAGACATGGACACTATCTAGTGACCTGAGTCAAAGACTGGACTCCTTTGGTACTGTGTCTCTCCAGAAAATCCTTGGGTACTGTTGGTTTGACTTTGTGTCAAATGAGCGGTTCATCATGGAGTCCCAAATGAGGCACATTACCTGCATTGTGAGGGAGCGTCAGTTACGGCACTACTGCCATGTGATGCATTTCCCCGAGGGTGATCTGACTCATAAGATCCTCATTGTTGGGGACCAGAGTGGCTGGACCAGGCCAAGGGGTGCACCACGTAACACATGGCTGCGGCAGATAGAGGGTAATTTCCGGATGGTGGGACTGGACTGCGTGTCTGCCTGGGGGGGTTGGAAACCGAGATCCTGATTTGTTTCGTCATGTAGTGGGTGCGGCAACACACTGTACCAGTGCATGCTCCCCAACTTGACTTGAGTGTGGCCAAAAAGTCCTGTCCTAATGGAGTGGGAGGTAGTAGACACTCTTGTGTTTGAAATTATTTTTTTTACTTTGTTTGTGGTAGATGAAAAAACTTTATATGAGTTGAAAAATAATATAATGATGAAATAAAATGAAACCATTATTTGTTTTTAACATTTTCCTTTGTGAATTGTGTTGTAATTATAAGACAATAAATGTATTTTCGCTTGATGAACAGGATGCTGACTAATAACATACACTCACACCAGGCAACTTCACATGTTATGCAAATCTTCTGAATAAGTGCCCAGAGGACACCCGCACTCATATGATCAGAATGTGCAAGCTCCCCGCATACAGTCAAAAGGCAGGGAAATGTGCACATATAATTATAACCTTAGAGGCAGCGGCACTGACCAAAAACATTTTCATTATGTTTATTGACCTCATAATAACATTTAAAGAATAATTACATGGTGATTTAACAGTTTAATTATAAAAAATTGATTTAGAACAAACATATAGCAGATTTAAAATTTTTGCATAGACTATAATAGTCAATGTAATTACCGTTCTTTATTCAATAAAAAGTCTAGTTCTGGAAGAATCATTTTGAAATATTTTACCATATGCAATTATTTTCAGGGCTTTTCTGAACCAACTGTAAAAGAATCCATAAACAAGAGGATTAAAGGTTGAATTCAAGTATCCGAACCAAACAAGTGCATCCACCAGTGACGGCGGTGTTGAGAATGCTAAAATTGGATCTATAATGTTGCACACAAAGAAAGGCAGCCAACAAACAAGAAAAACTCCCATGACTGTTGCCAGTGTTTTTGCAGCTTTTCTCTCGCTTGCTTGAGGCCATGTTCTTCTTCTCAGTAGCTGTAGCTCTTTGTTCAGACAAATCTCTAATTGATCGAGCCTGTCGCTTTGCCACTTTGAAAATCTTTATATAAATACCTATCATAACAAGTCCTGGTATATAGAAAGAAAGCAAAGATGAAACCATGCTTGATGCCTCACTTTGAATTAATGTGCAACTCCCTACACAGTCAAGATTTTTGTAGTAGAAATCTTCAATTCCTTTAATATTCAAGCCAAGAAATATCATGCCAAACCCAACCATTGCTGAAAGAATCCAGCTAATTAAAATCATGTTAAGTGTGACAAATACAGTTATCTTTGTTTGGTAGCTTAAAGGATGACATACAGCGTAATAACGGTCAATTGAAATAAAGGAAAGATGAAGAATAGAAGCTGTGCTAAGCATGACATCTGTGCTGGTATGAATCTTGCAAAACAACTCCCCAAAATACCAGCAGGTTTCAATAGTTCTTATCATGCTTGGTGGCATTATAAACCCTCCTAAGAGAAAATCAACTACTGCCAAAGAGAGGGTAAGGTAATTTGTTGGCGTATGAAGCTGTTTAAAATGTGATATTGAAATGATGACGAGCAGATTTCCACTAACAGTCACAGCAACTGTTACCAACAAAAGTATATACATTGGAACACGAGTCACAACTGAAGCAATCTGCCTTGTGCAGGAATTGTTTATAAATGTAAAACACACATCACTGCTTTCCGAGACCTCTCCCTCACTGAAATTCATATTACTTTCTCTGATGTCAGTATATTTACCTCCTATAAAAAATAAAAATAAAGGTTGTTACAAAACTTTTAGAACAATCAATGCCTCAGAACTGAAAACTCAAACGTGTTGTGCTACTTAAAAAATATTTACAATGTTTGTTGCAAGTTAAACATTATTGATAGCATATGCATGAAATTTACAGTAGGATATATTTTTCATTTTCTCATGTTATTTCTTTTCAGATAACATGAAACAACACATCAAGTAATAAGAACATCCTTGTAATATTATTATCTTCAAAGCCCCTTGTTTTTATTGTGTTTCCATTAGAGTTTATTTCATTCATTCTCTAATTTTGTGATGAACCGTCACAGTATGGCATTCATTCCCTGTCAATTATTTGTCTAATGCTGAATATATTGCTTTCCCACTTAAAATAAGGATTCCAACTTAAATACACATTTTTTATGTAAAACAGTAGTAATCATAAATAAAAGACTTACTTAGTCCTTCTTGGTATGTTGTCACTCTAGCATTTTTATCTAAAGAGTTACAGTAGGATTTTTAAAATCTATTGTACAATTTTATTTTTGGTTAAAAATAAAACTTGTTATTGTTATGTGAACAAATACAATTAAGTATAAAAATCATTAATATATTTAAAACATTATTAGTTATAGTGTTACTGCGTGTAATCATAATAGCTATTGTATTCTTTAAACATACAGTTCATTTTTACTGTTGTTTTATTTTGCATTTGACATATCATTAATTACAATCACTCCATAAAAGAGTTACATTTATTATGTATATAAATAAAAACACTGTACTCTAAAAAGACAGTTTTAAAAAATGTAAAAGTTTTTTTAAGGAAGGTGACACTAAAAAGTAAATAACTGAACTCCTACCTTTTCTCAAAGTCTAATTTGGCTTTGTACTGCCCATCTTTATAGGCTTTGAATAGCTGGAGTGTTTTTCTAATTTTAATATCTATGGAGAGTCAGTCCTGGACAGTTCAAGGCATTAATGAGCTAAGGGGGTATAATTCCCACTGGTCAGTTAATCTCAGGACTGATCATTAACACACCTCTCATGTCATTTTATCTGGTACATGTGAATGTTTCCACCTGAATACAATTCTAATAAACAACTCCTCAATTAATACATCATTTGGCTTTTCATTTTTTATCAAAATATTACCTATTTTTGTAATGGATGAGACATGAGGTAAATTAGTTTATTTAAATACTTAACTACATATTGAAAAATAGTAATAATTTTTAAAATCAAATTTTTTTTAGGTTGTATATAAATATGCATTTATTGTATTTTGCTGATACATAAGTCAACTTATTGTAGACTGTAGTGGACACTCAAAAACAATCCCTGAACCTAAAAAAGTGTGAATGAGATTCAATAATATAAAAATAAGAATAGTTTTATTTAAAAAGGAATAAACACAACAGAGAGAACACAAAGTACAATTCCTATAAGTATAGTAGACCTTGACTGCCATGTGGCTAGTCCAACTTCAAACATTAAAAATCAGTTTCTTTTTGACCATCTTCGACCTTTGAGTGCACCTTCTCTACATCCAGGCAAGTTCAGCCTATATCTACTACTCCACTCCTGACACCAGAATGACTTTCTCTTTCAAGCCCATGCCAGCATCTACTTCTTGGTATACCTTGAAAACTCTTTCCATGGAAGGCCTGAGACAATACTCTAAGAGCAACTTGTAATGGTCCTAGTGCTCGTATGCTTCCAAGATCTTATGACCACAGATATGAACAGATAGAGCTCATCTATGTTGTCCTCCCCTGCAGCCAACTTTTGTAAATAAATTATGCTTTTTTTAAACTTTTCCTTCATATTTTTACAACATCTGTTGATAAATATTGGTGTTTTTACTATTGTTTTTAGGGTGGATGAACATATATTTTACCATAATTTTTCATTTCATTATCATTTTTAACAACTAAAAGTATTTAGTATTTAGTATGTTGCTGAAAGAAATCAACAAGAAATGCACACCGATGCAACACTATAAGGTCAGCGCCAGGCACTTCCTATTAATCCCAAATCAATGAGTTACCAAAGAATTAAATATTGTTATTTTGCTAAAGAAAAAAGACAGTCAAACTTCACAAGTATGTGCTTTGTGTTTTGGCTACATTGATAAATCTAATTGATTTTCAGGTTTCAAACTTTATTGTTGTATTACAACATTGATTTCAAATCCTAGGCTGTATTAAATCCAATACTTTTTCTCTGTAAACAAAGGCAGTGTAGCTGGAGCCCAGATATAATAGACTGACTTTTGCCTGCCCTCTTATTTAAATGAGGTCTGTTAGGGATCAGAACTAGTGTGGTGCTGAGGCATCACCTGCTGCATGACAGCACTCAGGTCCAAATTTGATGTGGACCATCTGGGTAGGCATGTGGAACCTCTTGTCTCTCCAGCATGAAGATCATCTTCCTCTGCTGGTGGAGGGACTTCATAAACTTCACATTTCAGTGGTGGCACTCTCTGAGGTGCACAGACCTGGGACTGTGCAGTTGTCTGTGGGTGGGTACACATTTTATTGGTTTGGTTGCTTTGAAGGCTGTCATACTCAGGAAGTAGCTGTTGCTGTGGTGGATTGGATCTTTCCAATGGTGTCTGATGTCACTGTTTTCAACGAGAGTACTATGAGACACTCAGATTAAGGCACTCTCTGGGTGCTTTGTCTGTTGTCTCAGTGTATGCTCCAACCACAGCGAGTGATTTTATTCACAACTTCACTGGGTGATTGATGGGTGCCTTTAAGGTGACTCTTCTCTGGTCATGGGTGGCTTCAATGCAACTACTGGCACTGACAGGGCTGGCCATGAGGATTGTGTCGGTCGCCATGGGTCTGGTGACTGTGGTGAAAGTGGCTTAATGTTCCTTGACCTTGCAAAAGACAGGGGCTGCGGATCACTGGATCCTGGTTCCAGTGCCCTAAGCTGTATCATTGGACTTGAGGCTGATCCTCTAATTAGCTGTGAACCACCCAATCTCACTAAGACTACACAGGTGGTGAACCAGCTGAGGATAGCGAAGGCTGCGGGAACTGTGATATCCAGAGTGAAATTCTCCAGGCTGGTGGTAAGGCTGTCCTCCTGGCACTGCAAGCAATCATAGCTTCCATTTGGGAGACAGGAGTCATCCCAACTGACTGGAAAACAGGACTTATCGTCCCTATCTGGAAAGGGAAGGGTGATTGCCTGGATTGCAGCAACTACAGGAAGATAAAACTGCTCCCCATACCAGGTAAGGATCTTGCTAGAGTCATCCCCAAAAGGATCTGTGATTACTTGCTCAACTACCAGTGACCAAATCACTCTGGCTTTATGCCTAAGAAGTTTACCATCGACTGCATCCTGGCACTGAGTGTTCTCTTGGTGTAGAAGCGCGAATATCAGCACAGTTTCTTTGCAGCCTTTGTCAATTTTTGTAAAGTGTTTGACTCAGTTAATTGAGCTGTCCTGTGGGGCATCCTGAGACTTTACAAGAGTCCCTCAAAGTTGCTGGATATAATGGCCAGCTTGTACACTGGTACTGTGAGTGCTGTGTAGAGTGGAGGCTGAACATCTGCATTTTTCCCAGTTGATTCTGGGGTTTATCAGGGTGTGTTCTTGCTCCTTCTCTGTTCAGTGCTTGCATGGACTCGGTGTTGGGTAAGGTCTTGGGGTCCATTGGCTGTAAGGCATCTGTTGATGAAGAAAGATTCACTGATTTTGACTTTGCTGACGATGCTGTGATCTTCACATAGTCCACGGAGGCTCTGTTTGGGGCTCTTGAGAGACCATCAAGGGTGTGTCAGTTTGTAGAGAAGGTTTTGACCGTGTCAAGAGGTTTACTTACCTTGGCAGCAACATTCATGTCTCTGGTGACTCTTGCTATGAAGTCAGTAGAGGTCTACACAAAAGGACAAATGTCCAAGCCATTAAAGGTCTGATGCTTCATTTCTTACTACATGGTTGCGAGACATGGACACAATCCAGTAACATGAAATGAAGACTAGACTACATCAGTACAGTGTCTCTTTGGAGAATCCTTGGGTACAGCAGTTTGACTTTGGTTTGACTTTGTGTCAAATGAGCAGTTGCTCACGGAGTCCAGAATTAGGCACATCATCTGCATTGTGAGGGAGCATCAGTTATGGCACTATGGACATGGATGATCTAGTTTGCAGGTTCCTTATTGTTAAGGACCCAAGCGGCTGGACCAGGCCAAACACATGTCCACGTAACACCTGGATGAAGCAGATAGTCATTTCCGGAGGGTGGGACAGGATCACGGGTCCACATCGGGGATTGCCAACTAGGATCCTGAGCTGTTTCATTGTGTATTGGATGCGGCAATGCAATGTACCAGTGCATGCTCCCCAACCTGACCTACTCTCTTTGAGGGCATAAACCCTCCCCACTGACTGAAGGGTCCAGTGCTGTGTTGTGGGAATAGAGTGATCTGGTACATGTTTGAGAAATTACCAGTGTCATCTGGTTTAGGCATAATACCTACTGTCTCTACTGACCAACCTATTGTAACTTGCTGCATTTCTGTACCACCTTTTTCTAAGTTATTCTTCTGCAATTGTAGCAAGTATTGGATAATACAACCACAGGATGTGCCTAAAATGTTACATATACACCTTATTAATTAAGTAGTAAAAATAGTATTAGGTTTTCTTTAAAAAAAAAATCAGAGAATCATCCAAATCCCTGGTCTATTCTAGATCTGACCTCCTACAATTCAGCCTTAAAAGATATTTTCATGGTAAAGACCAGGGGCCTCATGTATAAACAGTGCGTACGCACAGAAATGTTGCATAAGAATGTTTCCACGTTCAAATTGCGATGTATAAAACCTAAACGGCGTAAAGCCACGCACGCTTCCACGGTGCCTCATACCCTGTCGCTCGGTTTTGCAGACTGGTGGCACCCAGCGTCAAAGCAGTGCTACTGTTCCTGTATGGTTACCCTTTCTTAGATCCACTTCCACGATGGTGGCTTTATCAAATACATTAACATTAACCACATATTGTTCATAAATTTAAGGCACCTGATTGTAATCAACCTGTAACAATATAATGGTGCACAGAATGGGCAACCTGTTCCATTGGTATGGCTGGTTTAGCGTTGCTGGACCTTGCAAATGGAAGGATTAGAAGAGAACGCGTATTCCGAGATTATACTGATTTCTTGGCACATGATGATGACTGGCTTCTAAGTTGGTTTAGATTTCCAAGAGCGATTCTCTTGGAGCTGTGTGCTGAACTGGTGCCAGCTGTACAAAGGCAGTCTTTGAGGGATTATGCTGTACCTGCTCCAGTGCAAGTTTTGTCCACTCTTGGGTTTTTAGCCACAGGAGCTTTTCAGCGTGAACTGGCTGACCGATCCGGTATTGCTCAGTCATCACTGAGTCGTGCCATGCCAGCTGTATGGGATGGTATTATCCGCTTGTCAAGTAGATATATAAGATTTTCGTACACTACGATGGAACAGGCAAACATCAAAGCGCAATTTACAGCAATGTCCAGTTTTCCCAATGTAATCAGAGCAGCTAACTGCACACACAATGCTATAAAGGCACCTTCACAGAATGAATTTGTTTATGTAAATAGAAAACATTTTCACTCTATTAATGTGCAAATCATCAGTAATGCGAAAATGCGTCTCACTAATTTTGTTGCGAGATGGCCTGGCTCAACTCATGATTCATGCATCCTGAGACATAGTAGTGTGGGGAACAAAGTTGAAAATGGTGCTGTGCGTGATGGCTGGCTTCTCGGTAAGATAAGATATTTATTACCTTTTTGGTTACAGTTGTACCTTATCTCTATGATGTAACCATATAACACGATTATTCAGGTGACAGGGGGTACCCGCTGAAGACGTGGCTCCTCACCCCTCTCGCCAGCCCACTAACTGAACAAGAGCGACGTTATACTGACCTCCACTCTCAGGCTCGGGCGATGGTAGAACGTACTATTATAGGCCAGCTTAAGGGCTGTTGGCGCTGCCTGGATAAGACTGGTGGAGTGCTGCTCTATAGTCCACAGAAAGTGTGTCGCATCGTGCAAGCATGTAGCATTCTACATAATATGGCACTCATTCATAACTTGCCCGTACCTGAAGAGTATGACGAACCTGACCCTGGACCACCAAATGATCAGCCACACTGGACAGCATTACAATGCCGAATGAATGTAATTAACAGAGAATAAAAACAGGTAAGCAGATGCATCATTTATTTTTTCACAAATTCATTTAATTTTTGGTTAATATCACACAATACTGCCTTGATATTTCGTAGTTCATTGGCTACATCCAGTTGTACATTGGCCACATCTCTCACCACATCCACCAATGCATTTTGAGATTGTAGAACTGCATCAGTCAGCATACGGCCAGATGATTGCCCA
>NW_024383507.1:0-9021 GCF_016835505.1 Polypterus senegalus
GCATACATTTATAGAAAGAATGTTAAAGAGGGAGTGAAAAGCCCAGTTCATTTTGATTTTATGTATGTAAATTACATATTTTTTTATGTAAGGTTAACAGAAGTGATAAAGAATATATTCATTTTAACTTGTTTGTTTATTTATTGATAAAGCTAATTGTTTTCAATTCTTCATATATTTTTCCAAAATAATATAGATTTTTTATTTAGTTATTTTCATTTATTATTTTGTCTGTTGTCACGCTTAAGTCACAGATTTGCACAGAGACACAGGAGGTCGTAGAAACAAGAAGGATTTTATTCAAACACTGCAAACACATGAGCTTAAACATGCTCCATGACAAGTCAGAGATGACAGTCCTGCTAGGGAGCAGAGAGAGAGAGAGATAAAAAGCAAGTGAGAAGTCATGATAATACATCTGCTGACGGTTCAGAGCCTGGTCGATGTTTCTCTGTGAGCTGTAAGGTTGTAAGCCGAGAAACCATCTCAGAGGCGAGTTTGTGTCTTTCTGTCTGTACAACCATTGAAGTGGAGCATGATCAGTTACCAAAGTTAAGTTTCGCCCCCACAAGTAATAGCGAAGCGTTTCCACAGCCCACCTAATTGCCAAGCATTCTTTTCAATTGTAGAATAATTACGCCACTAGGAAGTAATTTCCTACTCAAATATGTGATTGGATGTTCTTCTCCATCAAAAATCTGTGACAGGACTGCGCCTATACCAAATGCACTTGTCTGTTTGCAAGACAAAATCCTTTGTGAAATTCGGGTTCCTTAGAACCGGATAAGAAGACAATGCTTTTTTTAAATCGCTGAAAGAGAATTCGCAGTTTTCAGTCCACAAGATAGGTCGGTTTTTCCTGCCTCTAGTAAGTTCTGTAAGGGGAGCAGCTCTATGTGCAAAATTTGGAATGAACCTTCTGTAGTAACACAGCAAGCCCCAGAAAACGCGACTCTGTTTCTGGTTTCGTCTCGGTAAGCAAGTATTTCTTCTATTTTCCTTAACTGTGGCCTAAGTAAACCCTTGCCCATAGAATAGCCTTAGTAATGAGTCTCGGACATGCCCAGTTTACATTTCTTAGGGTTAGCAGTAAGGCCAGCCTGTCTCAAGCTTTCAAGAACAGCTTGAAGCCGCTCTAAGTGTGTTTGCCAATCTTTGCTGAAAATCATGACATCGTCAAGGTATGCCCCGGAATATTCAGAATGAGGATGCAGGATCTGATCCATCATACGCTGAAAAGTTAGAGGTGCTCCATGAAGACCAAACGGGAGTCTTGTGAATTCATAAAGTCCGTAGAGTCGAAATGCCCGTTCTAACGCTAGCCTCTAAAGGCACCTGCCAATAGCCTTTGTGAGATCTAGCGGAGATGTAGCTCGCTCGACCAAATTTTCCAACAGTTCATCGAAACGGGGCATCGGATAAGCATCGAATTTAGAGACCTTACTCAAGCATCTGAAATCTATACAGAACTGAACCGAACCGTCTTGCTTTGGGACTGATACGACTGGGCTGTATCAGTCACTTTTACTTTCACGAATTACACCCAGTGTCAGCATCTTTTTACCTCTTCACGCATTATATTTCGCCGCTGCCAGAACTGAACGGGCCGATTCTTACGCCGAACACCAGGTTCAGTGGTGATTTTATGTTTTGTAATGTTAGTCTTGCCTGGTAAGTCTGAAAAGACATCAGTGTTTCGTTCTATCAAAGTTAACAGTTCTGTCTTCTTGTGTCAGTAAGATCGTTACCAATGGTAACATCGGTCTGAGAAACAGCAGCCAAGGAAGTGTTAGCCTCTTGTCAGTTGTGCCATTACTTCAAGAGGTTAATGTGTAAAATCTGGAATGGTTTGCCACCTGGTATTCTAACCTTGTAATTTACCGACTCACACGCCCTCAATAATGGCGGGCCTGCCATTTAGCTAAGAATTTGTGTGGATCCGAGGGAACCAGTACCAAAACACGATCGCCAGATTTGAATTCACGGAGCTTACTGTGCCTATCGTGAAAGACGCTCTGATTTTCCCGTTCTCATTGTTGGTGTTCCACAGCATAGAGGAAAGCATAGAAATTCTGTCTTGCAACGAAATTAGTCGATCTTCAAAGCTTGACCTTGAGCTGCTCTCGCTCCTCATCCATTCCTCACGCATCACATCCAGGATGCCTCGTGGCCGCTTCGTCGAATAACAACTCAAGGGACTCAAGCCAGTGGACGCTTCGTAGTGATTCTCGCACTGCGCACAAAACAAAAGGTAGGACAGTGTTCCAGGTTGTGGGATCATTATGAGCAACTCGCCTGATCATCTGTTTCAATGTTTTGTTAAATCACTCGTTTAAACCATTCGTTTGAGGATGGTAAACAGTAGCACTCAGTTTCTTAATAGCAAAGCTGTCACACAATTGTTTCATCACGCTGAAGTGAAAGGTGTCCTTGACTGCTAAGATTTCTCAAGGGATACCAATACGAATAAAAGTATCGCATAGTGCTTTGGCTACAGTCGAAGAGTTGGCCTTTTTCAGGGCAATCATTTCTGGATATCGTGTCACATAATCAACCAACACCAGCAAATATTGGTACCCATCCTTAGTCTTAGGTAAAGGTCCCACAATATCTAATCCCACACGCTGAAAGGAATTTCCAACTATGGGCATAGGACAAAGGGGAGCCCGAGGAGGCTTATAAGCAGAGACGATCTGGCAGTCTGGACATGAAGTACAAAACCGCTCAACATCTTTTCCCATATTAAGCCAATAAAATCGCTTTGATAACCGTGTCTAGTTTTATTGGCACCGAGGTGCCCCCCCAAGATGTGTGAATGTGCCAGATGCAAAACAGTTTCCCTATATGCTTCAGGTACCACCAGTTGTTCAATAAATTCCCCCTTTAAATGATCTGAGATCACTCTGAAAAGGCAACCGTCCTTTTCTATAAAGTGCGGGGTTTTCACGCCCATGGTATCATGCTCTTGGTACTAAGAGTCATTAGCAGAGCGAGCCTGTTTAAATGCATATTCTAATGAGCTATCAGTATGCTGCAAACACACAAAATCTGATTGTTCTATGCTCGGTTTGTGTTCGAGGCTTTGAATCTGGGAAGATGTGAAGGACCAGCCCATTCTGGAAAATTGTCGGGTGACCTCCTCCGCTCTGCTTGGAGAGATCAGGTTCAATATCTAAGTTGGGCTCTAGATTTTCCCCGGCCGCTACCAGTTCTTCGCTCTTGGTTTTCTTTTTCTCCCCCCAGTAAGTTCATTAGTGGACTGGACTACTGGTCCCTTACATTTATTAATCAGTTTTGGAAAAAGGCATTCTCGTCCTATGAGTATGGCTAAGGGCACGAGTCTGAAACGGCAGACCAAACCTTAAAGTGGTGACCCCTATAAGTTAAAGGAAGAAGTAAAGTCTGATAATCTTTAACATCACCATGTACACAGCGTATTTTTACAGTCTCACAGTCTCTAAGGCATTGTTCATTAAGACAGTCTCGTCTCACAATACAAAGGTCACTTCCCGAGTTTAACAATGCTGAGATTTCTCTGCCCCCCAATTCCACCGGGATCAACAAGCCATCTTTTCCATCTGAGGAATATGTAATAGTTGAGCAACAAACCTCGGCCAATCCAATCTCCATTGAATGAGCTGGAGACAAGCGACATTCTCTTGCCAAATGGCCGAGTTGAGTCAATCGAAATATCTACGATCGCCTGCTTCCGAAATATCCTCTGCAACGCCCACGCCGACGCCCCTCTGTAGTCCACGGTTTCCTCGGCCCGCTGTTGCCGCTGTCTCCCCAGAAACAGGCGCCTCATCTACGACTGATTTCTAGGTCCTACCTGACCCCATTCAATTTTCAGGTCCTGCAGCTTGTCGATCGAAGCTTAATGAGAATCCTGGACGCTCGCTCACAGGTTGAGTAGCAGCACTAAATCCACCGCCTTTCTCCAAGCGACTGTGAACCCTCCAATTGTCTGGACATAATCGCTAATGATTTAATATCATGACGTAGAAATTCATCTCAAGAACTGCAGGTATGCCGCCAGTAATATATTCAGCACAACTGTTTCCATCACGTCTCCTTCAAACCAGCAGTGCACTTTATGTATCAAATCTTGAATTTGCTATCGGATTGGGTCATCCATGTTTAGTTTCCAGTCTTTAAGTGCATAACTTTTAGACCTCTAAAATAAGTCTTCGGCGGCATCCATCTGTGCAACCACTCCTGGTACCACTTGTCACGCTTGGGTCACAGATTTGCACAGAGACACAGGAGGTCGTGAGAAACAAGAAGGATTTTTATTCAAACACTGCAAACACATGAGCTTAAACGTGCTCCATGACAAGATCAGAGATGAAAGGAGCAGAGAGAGAGATAAAGCAAACAATCAATTCCAAAATCTGACTGGCGCTGGCATATCTTTAAGTTAGCGGAGTATAGCGTGAGGCTTGTATTACGCGTATAGTGCAAGTAAGAAGGTAAGGAGCAATGTGAGGGTAGTTTGTGTTTCAGGGGTATTCTCGGGGCGTCTTTGTCCTCTTGGGGTGCAATCACCCCTCCAGCTTACACTGTTGTTTCAGGGATGCAGAGTATCGTGGGACTATTGTATGGTGAAATCCATATTGCAATATGTATTGTAAGTAGAATAGAGTATATTCTCAAACCTAATAAGGTTACATACCAATGTGGATGTGAGTGTCAATAGGCTTTGCCCTAGAACCAACTTACCCGAACTATTCAATAACATTTCAGTATTTATTTACTGCTCTGATGCTGATCTTTCTGATCATAAAATAGGTCATTATGATAGCAATTGATGTGAAGAATTCATAATTAATTGCAGAATTATGGTATGTGGGGGTTCCTAGAATGCCTCTTTCTCTTGCATGATTTGGCCCAAAACTAACCAGACACATCATCATCTCATAACAGGCCTAAGTTTTGAGTTTGGTATTTTTCTGTCGAGCCATTTTAGCTCTAGACCATCCTCAAGAAAATGTGACACACACACAGGCATATGCACAGACAGACATACACCTATTATCGATATATCAATGTTTTCACTATCAGGGGACCTTAAAACTTCAAAATCTGTCTAAAACTGGAGATCAAAATTTTTGATTTCATTTTTTTACTGAGTTTGTGGCTTACTGAGTTTCTTGCCATTGAACAATGCCATTCTGGGAAGAGTTTTTTGTGCATGAAATTTGTTCTTTGGGATTTAAAAAGGTTCTAAACATGTGGACTAAACAGGAATATTTAACGTGTAGAAGGCAGTCTTGCAGGCTACTGACAGATCAAGAGAACCTGAACTCCGTCTATGTTATTGTATGCAGAAGGAGTTCTTTTAAAATAATAAACCTGATGGCATTTTACAAATCTGTTCGTGGTAGCTATGGAACCTGCCTCAGATCTAAATAAATAAAAGTTCTTTCTGGAACCTTCACATGGATGGATGTTTTAGGAAAAAAATGGATTCCCCATGGCAACACTCTGAAGAACCACTCCTTTATTTTTAAGAGTGTGGGGGATAGCAAATATGTGTTTTGCCTCAGTTAGCATTAATTCAAGGCCTGAGTTAATGAGGTGGCCTATAGGGGCCTTGCCCACCCTAGCTGGTGCACTATCATACTAGAAAAAATCTCAAATAAAAGGTTTTTCTTTTTCCTGAAAGTTTTTTAAGTCCACACCTCATGTAAATATTAATACTCAATGAATACATTAATTAAATCCTAAGCAGTTCTCTTTGCACAGTTTCAATTCTTAAAACAAAAGGGGAAATACTCTGTATGACTTCAGTTATGAATTAGTTTACTGTTTCCAATTTAGCTTCAGAGAGATTATATCAAGTTTTAAAAAGTATATTTTATATGGAGCATTTTCCTCTTACATGCTCAAATGCCACTCCTCTCAGCAAAATGATCCTTGGCAGTCAGTACAAGCAGCACTGTGATGGCAGTAAACCACTATCAGACGTCACACACACCCCATGACATAATATTTAATAAAGAGAAATGTCTTTTTGATGAAGTAAGTAAGTAAAATTTAAAATCGCTTAACATTCAAAACAGTTAATCCAGTCCCAGGATGTACAGTATATACCGTATATAAGTCGGGTCTTGAAACCTGAAAATCGATTATAAAATCAGACCCTGATTTATATGCCCATTTAAAAAAATGCAACACTTCTATTTTTTTCTTGCCTCCTCCAATCTTGCCATCACTTTCTAGACACATCAATTTTATTGCAGCAGTGCAGTTACCAATTTCTTTTGCTACTTCAACGACATTTAATTTAAAACCATAGATAAGGATACTCTTATGATAAAGGTGTATGAGGGTGTGAGATACAAAAAACACAAATTAGTGCAAACGTCACTTCAGAATAGTTCAGGTATTACCGTGTGGTCACATAGGCACAATAGAGGGAGACACGCACAGATACAACGCATCGCCGACCTTCATAGAAAAAGACAGTGTGCTCCGTGGTTACTCTCTCAGGTGGGCATTCGCACATCATAATCCCTTATACCAATAGCGTGAGTTTTCTGCATTCGACTTATATGACTGACATTATAAAATACCAGAAATTATACTGTGAAATCAAGTTCCGACTTATCTGCAGGAGAACTTATCCGCGAGTATATGCAGTACTCAAATATTACACCTTGTGATCATTTTCTGACTTATTTAAAAAATAACAATGTGCTTATTTTGCCACAATTGCAATACGGAGACAAGACAAACAAACAACAACAAAAAAAGCAATGTTTTCTATCATTTAATTATCACTATGTACTTGTGTACTTTTTCATTATTTCAAGATTTTAAATGCCTTAACGGAAGTGAGATGTATTTCATATTGTAACTTTACACTGCAAACGCTTTTGTTATTCAAATTGGGGTATGATGTGAATAGGTATTAGTACAATTATGACTGTAGAAAAGGATGTTTTACTTTGAGCCTTTCACAATATACAACACTCCAGTGTAATTTATATTATGATGAAGACATTGCAGGCATTCATTTAAAGTTATCCAAGTCCATCCAACCATTTTGTTTATCTGCTAACTAATCAAATTCTGGAGATAGCTATAAACGCACAAAGTAATAAGTGCACAGAGAGATGCATTGTGCTTCAATGAATCTTTATCTGCTATGATTATTAAAATGTGTATTTTATACCTCTGACATATAGTACTTTATATAATTTAAAGATTTACAATGAAGGAGTATTTTGCAAGCCAAGGAAAGGGTGCTTGATCTCGGACTGTGTCCATTCAAGTACCTCTATTAAGCCATACTGCCTCTTTTTCTGTAGCTTTCTAATGTGAAGTAAAGTGTCAACTTTTACATTTTATTGTGCACCTTTTCATTAAAGTCTAGAGGGAAAAAAATTACAAAAGTTGTTCTTAAAACCACTGCTTTGTATACCAAGCACATGAGCAAAAGAAAGCAAACCAAGCAAATGAAACAAAGTAGTAGTAGCATTAGTAGCAGTATTGTCTTATGTGTAGAGTACAGCCAAATTCTTCCTTATATGTCCAACCAACATCACCACTCTACGACACCATGAGAAACAAGAATGCATTGTTCAGTGAATTTGGTCAGTCGACAGCCAACAGTCACCCACGTGAATCTGCTCCATAATTTGTATGTCGATTTGAGATCTCAACAGGAGCAGATAGCCATCTTTAGAAGTCGTCAGGCCAGCACTGACACCCCCTCCACTGCTCCTTCAGCCCTGCTGATTGCTCCTCCAACCTCTTTTCTAAGTGAACATTCCTCTTGTCAAAGGGCTGACTTTTTTAAAGATTAGGGCCAAGTGATAAATGAAAGAGTATGTGTTGTTCTTTTACTCTTGCACTTATGCTCATCTTCAGCCCAGCAGCATTGGAATCACTTGGCACTCAGTTTATTGCAAGGAGACTGAAATATATTACTAAAATGAGTCTGTCTGCCAAACAACTGAATAGTTACTGTGATTGTTTCATAAAGCGTCGTGATAATTTCAACAACGAAAGGTGATACACACAATAAACCTTTTATTCAGTTATATTTTTAGGTATAAATCTCAACGCACTATGAAATGTCAGAATTACTGTAGAGTTAAAAATGAAAATGACTTAACACAATGTTGAAAGCAAAACTGTGTAACATGTATATACTTAAAAACATAACATTACATTCTCTAAACCAATTTGGAGTGGCAGGGGGCTGCAGCCTACTATATCCTTGAGGCTGTGCAGGACTGTCAGCCAATTACAGTCACCCACTGTCATACACACTGACACTCACACAGAGCCAACTTAGAGCCAGTTAAGCTAACCTGCATGTCTTTAAAGGTGTAGGAGAAAACTGGAGTGCTCTGAGAAACCTATGGAGGCACAAGGAGAAGGTGCAAACTTCAGTAGGCCAGTGTCTGGGCATGATTGGTGGATTTGTGAGGCTTTTATCTGTATGGACTGTGCTACTCTAATGTCCACATGACTTTTTTGACGATTTTCAGCTTTTATTTACACAATTTTATCTTATAGAAGCGAGTTCCTAACTGTAGTGGTGGTCTCCTGTGTGTGTGAGAATTGACAAGTGTCTACAAAAGTAAAGAACAGCCAGCTCTAACAAAAAAAGAAAAATCAGTACTTCCATGTGAATTATACTTTAGTAATATCGTAGAAGTCACCCAACAGAAGATACAACCAATTGTACTCTGTAATAATACAGAATCAAGTAGATTAGCATATATAATTCAAAATAAACTGGAAATTGAATCAATTGAACAACTTATATAATTTTTAATTTGAAACTAAACACATTGGGTGAAATGAAGTAAACAAGCTACACAGACAGACAGACTGGTACAGGGTCAGCAACGTCCTCTCTGTGCATGTCAACCTTACAGATGTATTAGGTTGAAAATCATTCCTTGTTATAAGGAATTCTTCCGATTTGAAACTGACATGTTGTGTTCCGTAACGAAAGCTATTTGTTCTGTATTTAAATTGCATGAGGACCTACTCATGAGC
>NW_024383508.1:0-6804 GCF_016835505.1 Polypterus senegalus
TTTTTTTAAAAATTTTTTTTTAAAAAAAACAGAATTGACCGATCACATTTTGGGATATTATGACAAAGGATCTGAATACTTTATAAGAATGAGAGATTTCAGGATTTCCAAAACTTTTTTGAAAATGTCTTTTTTTTGTCTTTTTGGTTATTAAGTTAGATTGAGGGGAAAAAATGGAAAATTTAGGATTTAAAAAAAAAACTTCAACAAAAAGGGGCAGGGGGATATGATCTGAATACTACTTTCTGTACCCCCTGTATTATATTTTTTCGATTCTGTGATGTTTTTCAGTTTATATTTCAACATTATATTTTAGGCTGATTTCATTTAGTCATACTATATCAGAAATTTACTGAATAGCACACGGGACTCTAAGTAGAAGTGCACTGAATGGGAATAAACATGAAACCATTAAAATTGGAATTATTTTTTTACAGAGTTTTATTTTTTTAAATAAGGGTTTCTTCAAGTTTTACTTATATGTTTTAATTTTTAAATAAAAAGTTTTTTTAAAAAGGTTTCTGCAAATGGAACAAGAATAGCACTTATAAATTTAAAAAAAAGTGTCTTTCAGAAGCAGCTGAAGAGGGTATTGTAAAAGCATGTTGGCACACTGGAGATTTTAAAATCTCTTCCATTATGCTACAGAGGATGGTACACAGATTCAGTTGTTGTGACTGTTATTATCAAATATTTTTTTCTTTTAAAATGCAAATAATGGAGAAAAGAAAAAAAATAAGCGGTGGGTAAAAAAGAGGAACTGTTCATTAGAAACAGGTGACAAATAACTAGAAATCTTTAATGAATTTAAAATTTTTTCTAGAAAAGCAGAGTTTTCTTTTCTTAATTAAGTGCAGATGAGGAATCACAAACCCCCAACCTCAAATAAGGTGATGCTGAATACATCTTTGCTATTACATGATAGATAGATACTAAAACCCCGGCAAAATTCACATATCCAGCAGCAGCATACTGATAAAAAAACAATATTAAATTTAAAAGAGTAATAAAAGTGCAGGAAAAAACAGACAGTAATTTTTAAATTTTAAACGTTTTAAAGATGTTAACAGTCACACCATTGTTTATTGTTCCTATACTCCTTCCCCTCCCCTTTGATGCAACGATGCGTGTTGTCAGCGAATTTTTCCCGTGGTAGACTCCGTTGTTTGGAAGTCTGATGAAAGGCTGAACAGGACGGGAAAAAGTACATTTCCCCCGGGGCCCAGTGTTGCGCCACAATGTCACACCAGTTCTCGAGCGCAATACTGAGTCTGTCAAAAGATAGCCCCAATCCAGCCACCAGGTATGAATCTACTCCCATCTCTATCAGCTTGTCCCTGGGAGAGATTTTGGGATGCGTTGGGCTTAAAAAGTCCAGAAACATAATTTTACTGCACCACTGCCTCTGTAAAACATATTAAAATACATTCATATACATTCCTGGTCTAGCTATAGTCCCGGGGCGTTTGGGATGCTTTGTGATGTCCTGTATTGGTGGTAAACTTAGTTGAACAAAAGGAATGAAATTTGACAACCCCATTAGAATTTTTTATTGTTATGTATTAAATGTATTTATGTATTTTTTTTGTTTTTGTTGTTTTTGATTATGATATGGCATATTTGGACTTTTTTCTACTATGTCTATTATTATGTACTGTCTTTTTAAGTTTGTCTCTGCTCCTTCTTTTTATGGGGGGATCATCAGGGGGTGGGCCCCCTTTAAATCCCCTTTCCCAGACCCCTCCTCTGGTTAGTTAAGTCACTGAAAAGGGTTTCCCGATCAGGAGATCTTTTTTTTGATTGTTCAGTTCTGTTAGTGTTTATATTTGTTTTTGTAAATTTTTTTTTTAGATTGTGTTTGGGCAGAATGTTTTGCACTTGTTTGCTTAGGTTTGATTGTCCTTCAGGCAACTCTTTTTCCCTTTTTTGCTCTGTTGAGTATTTTGCATAATAACCCAATTTGGGGAAAAAAATTTTTGGGTTTTTTTTTAAAGCTGAGGGCAGATGTTATTTCCATCCATCCATATTATCCATCCTGCATCCTAACTACGGGGTCAGGGGTCTGCTGGGGCAAATCCGCCAACAAAAAGGCAGGAAATAAACCCTGGGAGGGCGCCCACCGATGTTATTCTCCCCCTTGTGGACATTTTTGATGATAATGAACAATGTTTGTTTTATTGTATGATGCACTCTTTAAAGGCGACTTTAACTTTAACTTTCAGGGACAATCAGTGTGACCAAAAGGTAAAGGAATTCATGAACCTCCTGGGCTCTTTTGATTTGAGGCAGTAAATCAGCCTCACATAAAAGCAGGCATATTTGACTTAGTGATTACTAAAGGACTTTAAAATTGATATAAAGCAGGTCACTGATTGGGCTATCAAAAAATTTCCTTCTACTATTTTAAAAAATAAAGATAAAAAAAGCCATAGAAGCATTTTGTTAAAAAAAGCCTTTGACTCATCACAGCTTTAAAATTTCAACTATTCTAAGCAATCAGTCCCTTTTTAATGCCAGCTAATCGGTTTAAATATAAAGTGGAAAAAATTTTTAAATCTAAAATAAGAACTGCGTTGACATAGTTCACCTGAAAGACATTAAAAAATCCTCTAGTACTGTTTTTTTCCAGGAACCCCAAAAAGGTCGATTTAAAAAAAAACATGTCGGGAAACTGGCGAAATGGAGGAAAACTAAATAACTATCCCCTATGAAATATTAAAAGTTAAAATAACAGAAAACAAAACACTGTCCGTCTTGGAAAGGGTGCTATTTCTCTAATATTATAAATAAAAAGCTAGTAATCCCAGAGTCTTTTTTCAACAATTGACCGTCTGTTAAACCCAGGAACACAAAGGAACCCCCCGAATACTTCCAGGAAACCTGTGAGAACATTCTGTATTTTTTACTAAAAATTAATGATATTAGAGATAACATAGTATATCTCCCAACACTGCAGAACCTCCCAAAACCCGGTATCCGTTATAAACAAATTAAATGCTTTCACCAGGATAGATTTACCTGAATTACATAGTATAAAACTCTCCTAAATCCCCCCACCCCGCCCCTTTTACCCAATAAAACCCGGGTTTTTTAAAAAAATATTGAGCTTTTAAATTTACAATATTCGGAAAAAAATTTATTAGATACGGGGGTCTTTCCCGACTTCTAAAACGCTGTAGTTAAACCCCTTCAAGAAACATAATCTTGACCCCCTGCCTTTTAAAAATTTTTTTACCCATTTCTAACCTGCCCTTTTTAAGTAAAATTTTTAAAAAGGCAGTCATTATCAGTTAAATGACCACCCCCAAAAACATGCTATTCTTGATACTTTTCATCAGGTTCAGAACAAATCACAGTACAGAAACGATTTTTAAAGTATAAATGACTTTGGGTAAATGCAGACAGAGGCCATTTATCTGTTCTCATCCTCTTAGATCTGAGTGTTTAGACACCATTGTCACAACATTCTTAAAAAGCCTTAGTCAATGGGTGAGCCTCTTTTGGCAGTGTCTTAAATTGGTTTGAATCCTACCTGGCAGGGAGAAAATTCTTTTAGGGGTAATCAAATCCAAAAACACATGATATCCGATATGGTGTTCCACAAGGCTCTATCCTGGGTCCCCTGTTGTTCTCAATCTATATGCCTTTGGTCAGATTATCTCAGGTTACAACGTGAGCTACCACACTATGCTGATGACACACTGTACTTATCTATAGCACCTGATGACTACTCTTTAAAACACTAACACAATGTCTTACTGGTATTGAATGGATGAATATAATTTTTTAAACAAATAAAGAGAAAACTGAAATTTTGGGAATTTGGGAATAATGGGTTCAGCGAGGTTATCAGAAATAAACTTAATGCACTAGGATTAGTAGTTAAGACGGAAGTAAAATTTAGGGGTAACCGTTGACTGTAATCTGAATTTTAAATCGCATATTCATCAGACCACTAGGACAGCTTTTTTTCATTTAAGAAACAAAAGCAAAAGTTAGACCTCTTATATCATTAAAAGATGCTGAGAAATTAATTCACGCTTTTGTTTTCAGTAGACTAGATTACTTAAAGCACTCCTCTCAGGACTACCCAAAAGACATAAATCATTTGCAACGAGTGCAGAATGCAGCTGCTAGAATCCTAACGGGGAAAAAGAAAATCCGAACACATTTCCCCAGTTTTGATGTCACTACACTGGTTGCCTGTGTCATTCAGGATTGACTTTAAAATACCTTATGGTTTATAAAGCCTTAAATAATCTCGCCCATCTTATATATGGGAATGCCTGAACATTATATTCCAAATCGTAACCTTAGATCTTCAAATGAGTGTCTCCTTAGAATTCCAAAAGCTAAACTTAAAAGAAGTGGTGAGGCGGCCTTCTTGCTATGCACCTAAATGGAATAGCCTGCCCATAGGAATTTGCCAGGCAAATACAGTAGAGCAGTTTAAAACACGTGAAAAAACATTACTTTAACATGGCCTTTTATAACTTCACTTTAACATAATCCTGATACTCTGTATGTTCAATTCTTCATAATAACTATTCATGGTGGCTCTAAAATCCGTACTGACCCTACTCTCTTCTGTTTCTTTTTCCGGTTTCTTTGTGGTGGGCCTGCGCCACCACTACCTACAAAGCATCATGATGCTCCAACAATGATGGACTGAAAGCCAGAAGTCTCGTGACATCATCATCAGGTCCTTCCATGAAATATGATGATTTATGTTAGGTAGAATGCCCGAGGGGGCTGGGCGGTCTCTTGGTCTGGAACCCCTACAGATTTTATTTTCTCCAGCTTTTGGAGTTTTTTTTGTTTTTCTGTCCACCCTGGCCATCGGACCTTACTCTTATTCTATGTTAATTAATGTTGACTTATGTTTATCTTTTATTGTGTCTTCTATTACTCTATTTATTTTGTAAAGCACTTTGAGCTACATTTTTTTTGTATGAATATGTGCTATATAAATAAATGTTGATTGATTGATTGATTGATTTTGCCAGCTCTCCATTTTGAGGCTTGATCAGCCTGAAGAAAGCAGGCAGTATTTGTGGCCTGGCTAAGTTTTGGAAAGCATCTTCTGAGCAGGTTAGTCAGTTCCTGACCTGCTTCTAATGATGCTTGATCATTATTGATGTTTATTGGCATCAAACTTATTTTATCTTTGAGAGGATTCCATTTCACTAAAGTCAATAGGTGTCCCTAGGGTTGAATATGTGGGATACAATACAGACAGTGGTACAGGTAAGCGGTTAAAGACATTGCAAAGCTGGTTTTGAAATTTTTTCTTGTACCACATTAACAAAATATTGTAAGAGGTTAGTTGGTACCTTGTGGATTAGGTGCATGTCACAGTAGATCTGATAACAAGATAAAACAATATGTTAATATGTTTTATATAAAGAACAAAATGCAGTAGCAAAATCAATCCAATAACAAAAAAAAAACCACTATGACAAATATGTAATAAAATGTTCTGCAGACAATCCATGAAACACAGCACTCAATCCCACCTGACTCAAAGTGCTATTTGAAAGAGAGCATCCTCATCTAAAGTAGTTCTTCATACAGAATAAAAAAGCAAATAATAAGGTTCAGTGTAGACCTGGCATGCTTACTTTAAAATTATAGGAATGAATTCATGGCAATTTCTGAAAATATTTTGCATATTTTGCAAAGAGAATTGGACTTTTTCCAGTTTGAAATATTAGTGAACATCGCTTTCACAATGAGCTTTAGAAGGTGGATTAGGAGTCTTCTAGCTGAGCAAATTAAGTCTTCAAGTAAATAGTATAGTGCGGACAGTGGTTCTCAATCTGTGGTACGAGGATGTACCTGGGCAAAAAGTCAGAGCAACAGGAAGGGGTGAAGGAAGGTAAAGAGGAGCGCTGTCACTGTGCAAGGGAGAGATCTGCTGTCATAGTATTCTACTGTATTGGCAGGGTGAGAAAAGATTTCACTATTTGCACTTTTAACTATTTATGGAACTGGTTCAGAAATAGTGGTCTTCCCTAGACTTTCTCTCATACTCAAATATGGGGATGAATATTTGAGGAGTAAACCACAAGATGATGATTATATTTTTATATTATGTACATTAAAGAACCATCAACAACAAATCCTATCAAATTAATAATATATTGAACAATTATAATAGTAAGGTTGAATAAATCGGACTCTGCAGCTGCATGAATAAAAAGTAAAGTACCACTTCCAGTTAGCGGAAATAGCTCAAAAGTTTGTAGACATCTACATTTTATACCTAATACTTATATGCAAAATTTATTTGATCTAACTGAAGCGTACTCAAATTATTGTGTTTACATAAACACACACACAGAGACAGATACTCGGACATGATTACAAAAATGGTATTTTCGGAGGTCTAAACGTCAAATTTCATCAAAATCTCAAAATAAAATTTTTGGACGATTACAATACTTTCCCTGCGACTCACGGAGGTCTAAAACTTTGAGATTCATCAAAATTTCAAGGTCGAATTATTGGGCGATTATAATGCTTTCCCTATACTTTGTATACGAGAAAGTAAAAATACCTGAGCTGTTCTTGTTTGAGATTGTGCCAATGTGACCAATCAGCTGTCGTTGCAGTCGGTTTAACGTTTTGGTGTTGTACATTCGAATGAGGGAGTTGAAATGATGGCCAGAATAATTGTCTGCTTTAAAAAACACAATACATAGCCCTGATAAATGACCAGAGGCTTCACATCTGATGATTGAAATAAGCATATGTCTATAACTACTTATGCTTCTATTTTCAAACTAATTGATCAACATGTAA
>NW_024383509.1:0-10246 GCF_016835505.1 Polypterus senegalus
CTGTGGAACATTATTATAATGGCTCAATCTCTGTATTGTCTTTCTGAAATATATTTTGATATCTAAAATACCAGGTTACTGTTACTGGTTTTCTTCTGATTAACTTGATATATGATATACAGGACAAATGGTGAATGATATTCTGGCAATTATAAGTACTTAATCACGGTCACTTATATTTGATTATAGTCCGTAACACTGCGCTATGGTTAATTATACTCAACAACAGTCAATTACATATTATAACAATTGTTATAAAAAATTATTGACTGCTGAATCTGTCGATTTACTACTCTGAATCGAGTATTCGATTAGCCCTGTAACAATTAGCTGCACAAACCATTCTGTTTGTTGTTTAACTGTTAATACTTCTTAGAGCTTAGTACGCACGGAACCTGAAAGTTGATTCAACAGCTTTATTACACTGCGGTATAATTCTACCCTAGCAGTAAAGTATAATATTACCTAATACTAGTACAACTTGCAACAAACTCACTGCCATCTTAATTTCCAACACAAACTCTTCTTCTTCCTCGAAACTCTTTTAAAAGATATATTCTGTCCACCATTCCTCGGACTCAACAAAAACAATGATGCGTCCTCGAAACTGACATCAGAGGCGTTCCGTGATATGAAAGGCGTTCCGTGTCTAAATTCCTAGGTATTGCAGGCTGCAGCCAGACCCTTCTCGGAAAAAGTGAAGAAATGAGCGAAGCAGAAAAGAAACAGCATCTGGCTGCATTTCAATGATATTGGAGACTGCAAAGCTGAGTGCAGAATTTGAAGAAAATATCCGTCAGAGCAGAGCAGGGCCAACACCAAACCTGCACAGACATCTCAGAAGCGCTCAACCATCCGTCCAGCTAGTTCTCTCCCTCAGGCTGCCATCCACTGACCGTGAAAAGTGTCCCGTTTGAGCCAAGAACTTCTGCTACAGCATCCACTGTCTTATCAAAACTGCAGGTAAATCACAGCCTTCTGCCACGCAAACTGAAATAAGCACATTTATTCCTAAACAATTGACCGCAGCCAGACAGATAAGTGTCGATAAGGAGCTGCTAAAATGATAGCCCGTGACTTTCAGCCATTGTCATTGTGCAGGACAAAGGATTTAACACTTTAGTTCAGCCTTAAACCCCATGTATGTTGTCCCCAGTATACAAACCTTATTCCAAACAATTACTCCACGACATAACACGGAGCATCGCCTACATTGTGGCGAGACAGGGTCAAAAGCTTCAGATATTTGCCTGACAAATGACTGCCAGACATCAGAACGACCTGCTCATACGTGTCTGTCACTTGTCACTTTATTGGAAACTTTAAGATGACATCCTGACTTCTTGGCTGTTGTGAGTTTACAGAGAGACGTGCTGCAGAAAACCTGGCAGAGGAGCGGCTGAGAGTGACAACAGAGTGACAAGTAGACGACCCAGTGGCGTGCTGTGTTACTGTATATATACTGTATGTGACGTGGAGAGGCCTGTCCGCCGTCAGCTGACATCACAATTCAAGTGCAGTCCTCTCTCTGACCGTTAGACGGCACTTCTGGAATCGCTAATATGTCACTTATTGTTTTAGAAATAAGACGTGATAGTATTTTTAGGAGTACTTATAATATTTATATTATTATAGAATGGAATAATTTAAAATGTGGAATTATTAAAATTACTAAGAAAATTCATGAAATTTAATGAAAACCAAAGAAATGTTTGAATTTTCGTATGTTTTATCACATGGTTTTAATTTGAAATGTGTCACATGTGTGATTGTATATTTTGATGATGAAAACATATTAGCGATGCCCCAGTGGATGGATCTTAATATAATCAAAAATCTGAAAATGTACATAAAAGCTTGAGGGGTCACAAAAACTAATATGAAAAGATGGAGCGCACTGGATAAAGGTTGAGAAACACTGATATAAGCAAATGTTGTGCGAGCCTTCATGTTTCTCAGAGACATCTGTACATTTGTTTGTGCTGGTGGCAGCGAGTCCCAGTGTGTGTCACCGAGAAGTGACAGGCTGGAGGAGTCACTTTTATGTACTTAAGTGGAATGAGTCTGAGGTGGGCTATTACAGAGGGACTGGCAGTAGGGAATCATCATCATCATCATCATCATCCTCCTCACTGAGCTCAGACAAACTTTCACTTTGGTTACCTCACAAGTCACTTCCTTGTTTCTCTGACTGATTCTCTCTGCCTGCCTCTCCTCAGACTGACGATGGTTGAAGCCCAGCTGTTTGTGTCACAGGACGAGTTCACTTGCTCGGTGTGTCTTGACACCCTGACTGACCGCTGTCACTGCACTGTGGTCACATTTTTCTGTCTAAAGTGCCTCAAAGACTATCCACTATGAGATATTGAAGGTTAAAATAACAGAATACAACAACACAGTCCGTCTTGAGAGGCGCTGCTATCTCTAGAATTATAAATAACAATACTAGTAATCCCAGAGTCTTATTCTCTACGATTCTACATCTGCTAAATCCAGATCACTCAGCTATGTAATATTTGATCATTTTCCTTAATAAATAAATGACCAAGTATGATATTTTTGTCTCATTTGTTTTAACTGGTTTCTCTTTATCTACTTTTAGGACTTGAGTGAAAATCTGATGATGGTTTAGGGCATATTTATGAAGAAATACAGAAAATTCTAAAGGGTTCACAAACATTCAAACACAACTCTATCTATCTATCTATCTATCTATCTATCTATCTATCTATCTATCTATCCTAGAAAAGAAAAAAAACCCTAGCAGTTCATTCTGAGGTTATACATAGCTTAGGTTAAATCTTAATTTATGATATACTGGAATGTTCTTAAACCTGAAACAAACAGACATTTGCATTCCTAAGGAATACACCCTTCTAATTATACACACTTAGAATCAATTTAAACATTCTTATAGTCCATAAAGATCTTAAATTCTTCACAGGGTCTTCATAGTATCAGAGGTCAGCCTTTCCTATAAATGATCAAAGTTAGTCCCTTAATGCTCTACACAAAGCCCGACTTCTTTTGCATAAATCAGCAACAAATCTATCTATCTATCTATCTATCTATCTATCTATCTGTCTCCACGTATTTATCTGTAGCTCTGGTGTTTCTTCAGTCCCGACCAGAATGAGTGTGTAGTTGGTGGTGCCACACAAGTTCTACTTTGGTCTCATCTGACTACCAGACTTTCTCTCCACATCTCAGGTGGTAGCAAACCACCATATGTGCTTTTATTTGGACCTTCTCACCCCTTCCCAAAGAGACCTGTTTCATGGAGAGCTCTTGAAATTGTGGACCCCCCTGCACCTTCACTTCACTCCAGTTTCAGCCAAAGAGCTTTGCAGACATTTCAGAGCGTGTTATATCTACAGTCTGTTTCCAGATTGTGAGCGTTCAATGAGAGTTCATAGAAGCAGACAGTTGGAGAATTGAGCCTCTCACCTTGTGACTTTATATATAGCGCCTTTCATCAGCAACTCATTAATTCTTGCAATACAGATATTTCCGTTTTCTATAAAGTGAGCGCTCACAGGTGATGAGGGTTCATTCAGAGATCAGGTGGTGGGGTTGAGCCTATAGGCCTGTGACTTTATAATAATAATAATAATAAATAATTTTATTTATATTATTGGCTTTATATTTAACAATCTCAATATTTCTAACAGCTTTTAGTAATCATTATTCTTCAGTTAGTGACAGCCTTGCCATGTGTAAGGTGTAGAGGCACACGATTTTAAACCATGACCATGTCTGGGCATGCGCTCGTGCTAACAGGGCTACAGGTCGTTTGAGTGTGTGAAGTAACTCACGCTTATTTAAGCACAAAGCTGTACATTTAAAGTTTTACAGAAGAAGAAACTAAGAATCTTAAAATATAGAAGAAGAAGTAAAGATCTTTTAAGTACAGAAATAACTAAAGTTTCTCAAGAAAAGCTAGGTTTAGAGAAGATACATTTTTCCTTTTTTTTGTCTTTTATTCTACGTGTGTAACTATTTTTTTTCTTTTATTCTTGTGTGGATTATTTGATTTTTAACTTTCACTAAATAATTTTATAAAGAACTTTTGGACTGAGAGATTTCTTTCGACACGCGTTTTACCTGTGCTTGATCTCGCCTTATGCTTCTGTGGCTACATTAAAGTTTAAAACCAGCCTGGGATTGAAAGCTTGAAAACTGCCTTTGGATTATAAAAAGAAAGTAACCTGCGTGTTTTAAGCCTGAAATCGGACTGCAAAGAAAGAACAATGACAACGAAAAAAAAAAAAAAACTTTGAGGTACTTTTAATCTTTGTCTTTGATCTGAGTAGGACATATTTGAGAATTGCTAGAGCTCCTCGCGAGACTGTATAGATTGTAAAGGAGCTTAATTGCTTTATGGGATCGCCATGACATCTACATCTGAAGCTAGTGGTAATATCATAGGCCGAATGAACACCTGCATGGTGTGAATGAAAATCGCTTTGAATATGACATCACAAAGGGCCATCTCCGTGACGACAGAAAGCCGTTCAATTCAGTGTCAGCTAATCTTCAATCAGAAATGGATTACAAATACAAACAATTATATTGTCTGATGAAGATCGTAAGGATTTACAACAAAACGAATTTAACTACGACAAAGTAGACATAGTTAATGAAAAATGAGTTCCTTAATCTGAGAAAGGAATTTAAAAAGTTAAGCAACAAACTTTTATCATTCCAGATTAACGAAGATACATGGGAAATGTTACAAAAGGATTTTGGCGCTAATAATGAAAACTTTTATACATTTATGGACTATACAATGAATTGGGTTTTTGAAACATGTCAAAATAAAAGCCTCAACCAGCAACCTGACTTTTCTGGTAAACAATTCAGGGACTACAGAACAAAAGATGACATTTCTCCTGCAGTTTCTACAACAACTAAAAGTTGTACAAGTACAGCGGCTACTTCAGTTAAAGACTCCCAAATCTCCGCAAAATCTAAAAGTCGCGTGAGTTCAGCGCTACTTCAAGTAGTGTCATCAGATCTCAAGAGGCAGCACATGCTGTGTTGTTGACTAAAGCAGAGAGGACCAAAGAAGGCAACAAGCTCTAGATATGGAAGAAGCACAGTGGAAATCTGAGAAATCACGGTAGAAAGCTAAAAGAGAACTTGAAGAAATACAGTTTAAAGCTAAAAGAGATCAATTGGAATTGGAAGCAGCTATAGCAGAGTCTGAAGCAAAATTGTGAGCTCTTGAAGGATGCAATCGTAGTCCAAGTAAACCGAATCCTGGTAATGTGCCTCAGAGACCAGATGTGAGATTTGAAAACCACTAGATGCAAGCAGTCGTAACTTTTCGTATAAAAATGAAAGTAAAAACACTCCTCAGCTACAGTTTTATGATCAACAAAATAAAGCTCCAGCACTATTTCAACAACAGCATTACGAACAGAGTCATGATCAACAGAAAGAACAACAGTATAAGACTCAGGCGCCTTATGTGCCATACAGAATTATTCCAATATTTGATGGCGATCCCTTGAAATATATGGATTTAATTGGAGCATTTGTCCAAGATATCGATGATGTGATAGGGAATCCGCAAGATAAATTGGACTTTTTGGCACAGTTTACTAAAGGTACACCTGGCGAGATTGTTAAAACTGTAAATATTTGTCATCGTTAGAATGTCATCAAAAAGCCAAAATGAAACTCGAAAGTCTTTATGAAAACCAACTACGGAAAGGAGAAGGTCTGTGCGATTATGCGATCTCACCTGGCAGATGTACGAACATTATGCCCAACTTACAAAGCAGACAACAATTTGAAAATAATGGTAACCTTCGTACTAAAGTCTCCAAACCTCAAGACCTACTAGCACAGTGGCAATGCAAAGTTCAGAGTATTGAAAGTACAGAGAGCAGACAAGCCCCTCTCGCCGTCCAGTGAACTTTCTAGATGAACAGACAACATCAGCTTTGAACCCCGAGTGCAGCTCAGCTCTACAAAGCCATACCTTCAAGAAGGAAAAAGACAACACTGACCACGAGGTATATCCTTGAAAGGCGTCCTGAGAGAAAGTAGTTTTGCTGCAAACTTTTCTGCTGCAGGCACGAACAAATAGATGCAGACACCTCAGTCAAAATGGCGGAGGCGGCCGGGCTTACAAGCGGTAAGTTCTGTCTTTTGCAATGAAAATCACGATCTTAAGGAATATAGTGCAATTCAGACATTAACTTATGAAAGTAGAGTTGACTTTTTGAAATCTAAAGGCTTATGCTTTAAGTGCCTTAAAACAAGGACATCTTAGTAAAGACTGTGATGAAAAGATTAAATGCCAAGCGTGCAGTCAGTTACATCCAGTAATTCTGTATATAAATAAGGAAAAGGCACCGACGATAAAGCCGCACCTCCTAAAGAGGAGAACGTTATGTCTGAAGAGAAGAACATTTCTTCTGCCCATATTTCTGTTGAGCCACTAGAGACTTGGGGCGGTAAAGAGTGTGTCTTAGTTGAGACTCCAGTTCAAGTTAAGTCTGAAACAAGTGAAAATGTGTAGAAACATCTGCTCTAAAAGACTCTGGCAGCTCAGCTACGTTTGGCACAGAAAGTTTACAGGAGCAGATATATCTTTCTGGAAGAAAGTCTCACATCTACTTCAGCACTGTAGAAAGAGACAAAGTGAATAGACAGAAATTAGTGAAGTGTACAGTCTTAACCAAATTACAAGTCTGTCGATAGAAGAAAATACATTTTAATGTACCAGAAGTGTACACAGTCAACTCTGTATCAGAGAAAAGGAGAACATCCCTACAAGAAGATATCAAGAAATCGCTCTAATCTAAAAGACGTGCATCTACCCAAGAATAATGCTGACCATAGCAATAATATTCTAATTACAGTTCTATTATTAATATTGTTGTTGTTAAGTACAAATGCCCGTAAAGTCATAGAGCCATTGCAAATCACACATAGCAAAGATAAAACTTTTTATGCTGTGAAAACATCCTGGGTGGATTGTTAATGGATTGATAAAGGACTCAGACAAAGAAAGACTGCAAAGTTATTCAGTCAATCATGTGACAATAATGGAGGTGGAACAAATGTTACTCCAGCAATACAAGACAGACTTTACAGAGCACAGTTGTGAGGAAAAGGAGGAAATGTCACAGAAGGACATTAAATTCATGAGCATAGCCTCAGATACTGACAGACTAGTGGATGGACACTATTGTATTAACCTGCCTTTAAAAGATGAGACTCTTAAAGTGACAAACAATCACTGTGTTTTGCAGAACAACGCGCTATTGGACTTAAAGGAAACTTACAAAGTATACATCATTCAATGAGGATTACAACATTTTCATAAAAGACATTTTAGACAAACAACAACAACATTTATTTATATAGCACATTTTCATACAAAAAAGTAGCTCAAAGTGCTTTACATAATGAAGAAAATAAAAGACAAAATAAGAAATTAAAATAAGACAACATTAGCTAACATAGAAAAAGTAGGTCCGATGGCAGGAGGACAGAAAAAACAAACAAAAAAAAATCCAGACAGCTGGAGAAAAAATAAAATCTGCAGGGGTTCCAGGCCCGAGACCACCCAGTGCCCTCTGGGCATTCTACCTAACATAAATGAAATAGTCCTCTTTGTATTTAGGGTTCTCACAGACGCTCTTGATGATGATGATGGTCATGCAGACTTGTGGCTTTTAATCCATCACTGTTGGAACATGCCCCACCACCAAAAGACACCCGGGAAAAGAAACAGAAGAGAGTCGGGGTCAGTACAGATTTTAGAGCCATCATGAATAGTTATTATAATGAGTTGGATATACAGAGTATCAGGATTAAATTACAGTGAGGTTATGAGAAGGCCATGTTAAAGTAATGTGTTTTCAGCAGTGTTTTAAAGTGCTCTACTGTATCAGCCTGGCGAATTCCTATTGGCAGGCTATTCCCGATTTTAGGTGCATAACAGCAGAAGGCCGCCACCACTTCTTTTAAGTTTTGCTTTGGAATTCTAAGCAGACACTGATTTAAAGGTTCTTAGGTTACGATTTGGAATATAAGGTGCCAGACATTCCAATATGTAAAATGTGCAGATTATTTAAAGCTTTATAAACCATAAGCAGAATTTTAAAGTCAATCCTGAATGACACAGGTAACCAGTGTAGTGACATCAAAACTGGAGAAATGTGCTCGGATTTCCTTTTCCTGGTTAGGATTCTAGCAGCTGCATTCAGCACTAGCTGCAAATGATTTATGTCTTTTGGAGTGCATTACAGTAATCTAGTCGACTGAAAACAAACTAGCGTGAACTAATTTCTCAGCATCTTTCAGTGATATAAGAGGTCTAACTTTACTTATGTCTCTTAAGTGAAAACATGCTGACCTAGTGATCTGATTAAAATGTGATTTAAAATTCAGATTACAGTCAACAATTACCATTAAGCTTTTTACCTCCGTCTTGACTTTTAATCCTGATGTATCCAGTTTAATTCTAATAGCCTCATTGTATCCATTATTGCCAATCACTAAGATTTCAGTTTTCTTTATTTAGCTTGAGAAAGTTACTATTTATCCAATCAGAAATACAAGACATTGTGTTAGTGAATCAAGAGAATCGGGGTCATCAGGTGCTATTGATAAATACAGTTATGTGTCATCAGCATAGCTGTGGTAGCTCACATTGTGCCTTGAGATAATCTGACCTAACAGAAGCATGTAGATTGAGAAGAGCAGCTGACCAGGATAGAGCCTTGTGGAACACCATATCGGATATCATGTGTCTTTGAGTTGTGATTACTACAACTAACAAAGAATTTTCTCCCTGCCAGGGTGGAGAGTCATTTGTGTGTAAAGCGCATCTCCAGACTCGAAGACTCATTCTGGAGAAGCTGCACTGCTGCAAAGGAATGCTGAGCGTTTATTCACAAGCGCCACTTCCTGTAGCACCTGAAGACACACAGAGAAGACAAGCCATTTAGCTGCAGTGAGTGCGGGAAGAGTTTCACAGACAAAAGAGCCCTTCAGAACCACCAGAGGTGTCACACCGGTGAAAAGGCCTTCTTCTGCCAGGAGTGTGGAAAGACTTTTGCCTTCAAGAACAGCCTCAAATTCCACGAGCAAATTCACACCAGGTGCGGCGCACTGCTGTAGGAGTGTGGGAAGAGCTTATTTAGTAAAATCAACCTTCAGCGACATCATCTGTCACACACCAGCGAGAAGTTCATAAAGAAAAGAACCCTTTAGCACCATCAGCGGCTTACAGCGGAGAACGATATTCAGCTGCAAGGAGTGCGGAAGACCTTTGCCTACAAGTACAGCCTGAAGGGCCACCAACAGATTCACAATGGTGTCAAACCCCATTCTTGTAGCGATTGTCGAAAGAGGTTCATACGTAAAAATGATCTCCTGCAGCATCAGAGAATCCACACGATAGAAGCCACACAGTTGCGCTGTGGAAATGCTTCCGAGTGGTCGTGGACTGTATCCATATTTCTGTAACCAGTGTGGAAAAGGTTCAGACTGAAGGGAAACTTCAGCAGCATCAGAGGACTCACAGTGGGGAATGGCCATTTTGTTGCCAAGATTGCGGAAAGACCTTCTTCTATAGTGGGTACCTTCAACACCACATGAAAATTCACACGGGGATAAACCGTACTCCTGAGTTCAATGTGGGAAGAAATTTACACACAAATGTAATGCCGATGACATCAGGTCATCCACACGGGAGAGAAGCGGTTCTTCTGCATGGACTGTGGGCAAGGATTCACATATAAAAGTACTCTGCAAGTCCACCAGAGGATCCACACCGCAGAAGCCCTACTCTTTTTACCGAATGTGGGAAGAGATTCCGCATATCAAACACTCTGCTGATGCACAGGAGAATCCATGCCAAAAATATGGCTTCAAACGAGGCAGAGAAGCTTGGGGGGAGTCGCCGGGTCTGTGTTATGACGAGACTCTTATGGTGGTTAAACGGACATATCTGCAAACTGTACAAGTACCCACCCGCATGAACCGAGGCATCTTCTCTGTTCTTGTTTAAAGGGATTTCTTGGGTGGAGACCTCCCTCGGTAATCCCTGAAGACCAGGACGTTGTGACTACAGAGCTGTCACAGATCACTTCACGTTCATGGGTGAACCCTGTTAACGCTGTGACTACAAAATGACAAGGATTTTGTAATATTTGGAGCTAACTTCCTGCTTTAACCATCCTTGTCTTAATTCTGTGCTTTCCATTTCCTAAGCAAATGT
>NW_024383510.1:0-4799 GCF_016835505.1 Polypterus senegalus
TTGCATTGCATTCATTTTGACACTAAACGATGTTGGACTTACAGGCCCGTGCTCGCTTGGTTCAGTTCTTATTTATCAAATCGATTGCAGTATGTACAGAAATGTGCAGACAGTACTCCATCATTATACACGAAGTTGAATATGGTGTCCGCGGAACTCAGTACTGGACCTTTACTGTTTCACTTTACATGCTTCCACTGGGATCTCTCATTAGGAAACATAATGTTAATTTTCACTTTCGTATGCAGATGACACCAGTTATACCTTTCATTTAAATCAAATGAAGTTTCTCCGATGTTGTCTTTAATTAGTTGTGTTAGTGAATTAAAGGAATGGATGAATGGAACTACTTGTCTTTAAATACAGATAAAACAGAGATGTTAATTGTTGGAGGGAATGACGCTGATCACAGCAATATTTTGTCGTCATTTAACTCAGTTGGAATCCCAATTAATTTTACTGAATCAGCCCGCAATCTAGGAGTTATCTTTGACTCTAGCATGTCATTTAAAGCGCATATTACAAAGTCGTCCAAAACCTGTTTTTCCATCTTAAAATATTAGGAAATTAAGGCGCTTTCTAAATAAACAGGATTGTGAGAAATTAATTCATGCATTTATCTCTAGTAGGATTGACTACTGCAATGCGGTGTTCACTGGCTGTTCAAACTGTTCTCTATACAGCCTCCAGTTAATCCAAAATGCAGCTGCAAAATTATTACAAGAACAAGAAAATATGAACACATAACCCAGTTCTTAAATCTTTACACTGGCTCCCAGTTAAATTTAGGGCAGATTTCAAAATCCTCCTTTTAACATATAAAGCATTAACGCCAAGGTCCGCTTACTTGTCTGAACTTATCATGACTTACAAACCTGAGCACATTAAGATCTCAAGATGCCGGTCTGCTTAGGATTCCCAAGGATTAATAAAATAACAGTGGAGGTCGAGCTTTTTAGTTACAGGGCCCCTAAACTGTGGAATGGTCTTCCTGCTTCCATAAGAGATGCCCCCTCGGTCTCAGCCTTTAAATCCGGCTGAAGACTCACTACTTCAGTTTAGCATATCCTGACTAGAGCTGCTGATTAACTGTACATACTGCATCTCTGTTGTTAGTCATTGACTATAACATAAGTACATGATAATTATATTTGAATACTAACCCTCACCTATTCTGTTTCTTTACTGTGCCCAAATGTGGCCATTGGTGCCACGGCCCACCTGCCAAGTTGTTTGCCTGCCAAGGTAAAGTCATCCCTGATGGAGGATCACAGGAATCATGGGAAGAGGGTCCTTTCATCGGAGCAATGTTTCAGCCGTGGCATGGCCAAATGGAGATGCAGCTAGATGGATGAGGTCTCCAGGACTCTAAAATATCAAACCTAATTATGTCATATCATCTACTGTTAAACCGTAATTCTAAAATTTTATTATGCTGTCTTAAGGAATTGTTCTGTTGTGTATATTGTATTGTATTGACCCCTACTTTTGACACCTACTGCCGCCCAACCTACCTGGAAAGGGTCTTCTTTAAACCCTTTTGGGGTTTTCCCTTTTTTTTAAAGGTTTTTGGGGTTTTTCGTTTTCTAAAATAAAGGGGGGGTTGTAAAACCCTTTAAACCTTTCCCCTTTTTGTGTTTTTGGGTTCTTTTTTTTTTGGGCCCCAAACTTTGACACAAATGAACCCTCCTTTTTCCCTTTTGCCTGGGCAGTCTTCTCCCAAGTTTTTTTCCCGGGGGGGTGATCCTGCAAAGAAAATTTTGTTAATTATGAAACTTTTGTTTTGGGGTTTTTTCAAAAAACCCCCCCAGTTAGTATTCCCCCCGTCCCCAAAGGGGAACCCTGCCGGCACCCCCAAAGGCTGGCGTTTCTTTTTTTAGGGAAAAATTTTGTTTAAATTTTTTTGGATAAATTTTTAATTTTGGGATTAAATGATAATTTTGCTTTTTTAAAAAATTTTTTAAGAAATTTAAATCTCAATTTAAAAGGACATTTTTCCCCCCGAACACATTACCTTTGGTTTTTAAAATTTATTGAAAATTTTTTTAAAAAAATTTTTTTATAATAATTTTTTTAAACCAAATTTTTTTTTTTTTAATTGAAACCCTTTTTTAAATTTTTTGTTTTAAAAATGTTTTTATGGAACGTAAAATTTTTTGTACATTAGGTTTTTGCTTCAAGGGTTTTTTTTTTTTGGGGTTAAAGGACTCAATTTTTTCTTTTTAAAAACCTTCCCAAATTTGTTTACATTTGAGCACTTGTCAACAATACATCCTCATTAATCTGTCAGTTTTTTGGGTTTTGGGGGGTTTTTGCCCGGTTTTGGAATTTTTTCATCCCTTTTTGGTTTTGGCTTTAAAAATTTCTCATTTGTTCACACCACGGGAAACCGGGGTCACTCTGGGTTTTGGACGGGGTTATCTAAAAAACCCTTTTAAAAATTTGCATTAAAAAAAAAAATTTTCCACAAAAAAAAAAATTTTTTTTAAAATTTTTTCCCTTAGATCCCAAAATTTTTCTCCTTTAAAAAATCAAAAATTAAATTGGGAAAAATTAAATTTTGGGTAATTAAATTTTTTGACATTAAAATCTTTTTTAAAAGTATTTTTATGTAAAAAACCAAAAAGGCAGTTCAAATTTTGATTTCCCTTTTTTTCCCTTACTTTTTTTTTAAGAAAAAACCCGTTTTATTTTTTTTCTTGGCAAAAGAGGGGCCCAATTGGAATTTTTAAAAAAATACTATTATAAAACTTTTAACAGATCCCCCCCCAGCTTTTTAAATTCCAAAAAATTTCCTGAAATAATTTAACCCCCATGTCCGACCTCCTTTTTCCCTGGTTTTTAAAATGTAACAAATCTTCTTAATTTTAATTTTGGGAAAAAAAAAAGTCATGGGGAGAAAATTTGGGAAATAATGGTGTGAAACAATAACCCAAAATTTTTTTTTGGTAAAAAATCTTTGGCTCCAAAAAAGTGTAGATCTTACATTGTTCAAAAAACCCTTTTTTGGTGCACTCGCTCCCGGCTTTTTTCTGATCTTTCTGTGGCCCAAACTTAGTACAAAGGGTTTTCATCTCAATGACAATATTTTGGGGGACTAAAACTGATGATAAATGTTTTTTTTTAAACAATTCCCGGGGTTTTAGGGTTTTTAAACCTCCTGTATCCCCAAAAAATTTTCCCTCCTCCTCAACCGACTTTTCTTTTTTTAAGTATTTTTTAAAATTCTAGATGGAATTTTTTATTTGGCCGAATGTGGTTTATACCCAGCAAACAGTGCCATTCCCCCTTGTCTCCTATCGATGGTAGCTTTTTCGTTTCCCCATGACTGTTTCTTGTTTAAAAAAACCTCCTGTTTTTTTGAAACATATTACTTCAGCTACTGTCTCCTACTACAAGCTTTGAGATCAGCTAATTGAAATTTGGGGTTCGTTTTGTTGCCCTTGGTATAAATGGAAAAAACCACGGGTTTTTTCTTATCTTCCTTTTAGATTTTATTATACCCCTTTGATAATCTTTTTACTCTTTGTGATTTTTTTAAAATCCATATACAATATGTTTCACTTGTTTCAAAAGAGTTTTTTCAATTATATAAACATTTAATCTTAGTCAGTTTTGGGGGCTACCCATAATTGACATACATCAGCCACTTGATCTTGTGTTCTCATTTAAAACTTTCTTTTAGCAGTGCTGGGATAAATGATATGTTAGTTCATCAGTTACGTTTTATGCTGCTCTTTCTTGCAGTTCTCTCAAACCTCAGGGGATATTGTTTTTTTCTGAAAAAAACTTATATTTCAGTCAGTTTTTTTTTCTTTCAGTTCATAACATTGCTATTTAAATTCAACCCGTTCTTGACTTTATGGGGTTTGCCTGTTTTAATTTTTCCTGTTGTGATATTTGGCATTTTCTCCGTTAAAAATTTGGGATGTAAACTGATTAGACCTGGGAAATAATGATAACCCGGTTCTTTTTGGGTTTAAAGGCACATGAAAGGAAACTTTAAAGTCTGCTTGAATACATTTCAGCATATATCAAAAAGAAAAAAGTAAAGTATTTCTAAAGTTATCTGTATATTTTCCCTAGAAAAATAGACAAACTAAACTAAACTAAAGCCTAGAAACTGAGAACACCATTATGTACAGTAAATTTGAATAGTATAAAATTTCAAACTTTTAAATGTTAAATTTTCATCTTGATTAAATTTTGTGGAAAAAACTTGACCAACACAGGTGGAATTTAAAAAACAGCTTTATTTTGCAGAGTTACAGGGAAGGTTTCAGAAAAACAGCAATAAAAAAACTGCGGTGGGGTTCTTCTGAACCCGCTGTTGGGTGGGGGCAGTTTTATACCCCCAGAATGGGATTTAATATCATTATAAAAAAGAACAGTCAACACTTTTTTACACAAACCTTGAGCCCCCTTTAAGCCCCCGTGCAACGTTTCTTTGGGCCCCTTTTTTTTTGGCGTTCAGATGTGTGGGAAAACTGATAAGGAGCTCTGTGTGAATGCTCAGACCTTGAGTCCTTTGCCCAAAAATTTTCTGCTTGCTAAAAAAAGCTATTACATGGTTTAGTAAAACTTACTTCTCAGACATGAATTGTACAAGGACAAAAGAGAACTTTCTTCCACAATGGGGTTTGAAAAGGAAACCCCTATTATTTAAAGCACATAAAACAAAAAAAAGGGTTGCTCTCTAACGGATGTGGGGCCAATATTTCATAGCATGTTTTGCCAAAATTTTTGTCTTAATCCTCCATCAAGATGTTCAAACCCCCTTGGAAATGTTTTTTGGAAAA
>NW_024383511.1:0-8127 GCF_016835505.1 Polypterus senegalus
ATGTCAGAGCCCCTAGGATAGAGATGGAGAGCGCCAAACGGAGCACCATTTTCGAACTATACAACGGAGAGGAAAAGTGAGAAAGGAGATTTATCCACAGAACCACCTGTGCCTGCTGATTCACATCAGCATTTCCATCCAGTTTGTTTTCATTCCAACTGGACTCACTCAACACCTTCATCATGAGACCGGTGGATCATTTTCCACCACCGAGGATATCAGGTGAGGCTGTTCCATTTTGTTCCGGAATTACAAACACTCCATATATCGGTTAACCAGTCATCTGCACTCAGGACAATTGTTACTCGGACTCAAGTTCCAACATTCATTTCTGTATTTCATTCTTTTGGTATTTGTGTTATATGTTACAAGGGCAAGGGAGGGGTAGTATATTCATCTCAGGATTTGTCACGGTGTTGCTTTGGTGGAGGGATATTTATAATTTATTTAGCTTTTCTGTTTCATTTAATACATTTTATAAGTTTAAGTTTATATCTGTTTTGCTTTTGTGCTTATTTCCACAGTCGATTGTGGGAAAAGGTTTAATTTTTAAAGATGCGGTTTGATTAGATTCAACCTCAGCAATTAATCAGGCCACAGGTCTTGGAGGTGTAGCTGCCGGCCGGGAAAAGGCGCAGTTACAACTTGGTATCATCTGGCTCATCAGAATATGGTCAAGGGCATTTGCCAAAGCTTCTCCGAAGCACAGATGATATACACCACGTAAACTTAACAAAGCATGGTGTATTTTATTTGTTAGTGAATGGTGAAACCTTACAGAGATTCTGAAAAATGAAGCTGTCAGATTCTTTTTACTCCATTCGTCTACAAAAAGGGTTACTTTGTTGCTGTATCAGTTTTATGTAAGATGACTGTATTTATTTGTGCAACACATAGCATGCTAAATTTGGGGTCAAGAGAAGAAACACATTGTCTGGAATGATGGCATTTCACATAACCTTGCAGGCATGCTAACTTAAATAACCAGGTTTACTCCTGGTTCTCCACATTTGATTAACCGAGTTTTCTTTTCCAGCTGATGTCCTTTGCAAACATAATGTTAATGTTGGCAGTGTTGTATTATGTTGACTTGAACTTTCAAGTGTGTTCTGACTTCAGTCTAATAATTAGTCAGTCCATATCTGAATGGAATCCACACTCAGCGGTTAAGTAACAGACAAATGGAAACTGTGAGCAGGATTTAACATTTCCTGGGGTGTCTTCTCTGGGTCAGATGTTGGTAAATAATTAGAAACTTTGTGGTCTCAATTATCTTTTCTAATGTGAACACATGAAATTAAGTTGCCTCATTTATTGCTTAATTCATTAGAAAGGTTCTGTAACTTGAATTGGGGGGAATAAGATAAAACCCCCTTTCTTAGATGTACAGTATACAGTTTGTTCCGATGAAAAGTTAATTGGATAATTGTTATCAGTATGATGTTTTGTGACATTTCACTTAAAGGTATGATCCAGTAGTCATAACACACAACAAAGGAATCCATAGTGTTCTTACCACTTATCAAAGAAGAACTGAAAAGAAAAAGAACTAAACAACTCTAGTAGGGGAAACAAAGTTGGCTGTAGCTGAGGCTACGGGAAGGATGTGCAAACCAGGAGTCAGAATGACACAAACTTCGATATATCAAAATGACATTTAGTTGACATCATAAATGTTTCACATACAGTATTTCAATTTGAAATCATCATCGTGGTTCATTATTGCAAAGTTTAAAACATGAAAAATAAATGTCTTTTTTTACCTCCTCTTTGCTCAATCAGCTGCTGGCTTGCTGCTGCTGGTCCACCTGATCTGCATTTCGTGCGGCACTTTGAACATTTAAAACCTGTACAGCAGCTGTCAGTTTTTTATTTCCACCCCGGGGTGGTTAAATCTCTTGGCACTCTTGTTTAAGTCTCATCTCACGGAGATGAGTTCTTGATATTTTTAGCTTATAATTTAAAACGGAATAAGAATCGAAAAATCTAACAAATCACATTAAAGTTTGATAAATTCGAAAGAATTATCCCAAACATATATAATGTTTTAAAATTAGCCGATTTAAAACATGACAAAAGCTTTAAAAAAAACATCACATAAAATTGTTGCACAAAATCGTTGCACTTTTAGGCTTAGGATTTTTTTATATACAGAGTAGTTTCTACTCTTCCATATCTGAATGAATATTTCCGAAATTACTTTGACATGAATTATCAGTGCTGAAAAAATATTGTAAAGTGCAAGTTACTGGGTGAACAAAAAAAGGAAGTGTTTACTGGGAAAAATATGAGACCTCAGAAATGGAAATTAAGCGTAAAGATGCAATGGATGCAAGTACTAAGAAGACTCAAAACTGTGGGATGAGGAACAAAGGATAGAGAGTTTAGAGCAGTTTATATTTACTTTCTACAAATCTGAAGAAATGGAGGCATTTCTATCACTCAAGTCAAGTTGGGGAGCATGCACTGGTACAATGTGTTGCTGCACCCACCACACAATGAAACAGCTTGGAATCAGTTGGTGACCCACCTCCAGGCAGAGACACGGTCCAGACCCACCTCCAGGGACCCTCTATCTTCACACCACACCCAGGTGTTCGTGGGCCCCCCTTGGCCTTGTCCAGCCATTTGGCCCCCCAACAATGAGGACCCCTCGGGGCTGGATCACCCTCTGGGAAGCCCCACATGGCTGTAGTGCGTAACGACACTCTCTCACAATACATCTAGCCCTGCAAGTGGTCCCCCAATTTTCAGGGAAATCATGGGGTTGGTGGCAGGATTAGCACTCAGCCACCATAAAAACTTCACACAGCTCCGAAATGACAGACAGGACTCCTTTTTGCTCTCTGCGGGAGTAGCTCTGCTGCACCGCCTATAGGAAGGCTGCTGCATCATTGAAGGGATGGGAAAGCCCTCTGGAACTCCATCCCCAGAAGAGTGAAACCATTGGAGAGCCAATGGGCCCCAGGTCTGTTGGGGATCAGAACTGGTGTGGTGCTGGGCTCGCCGCTGCATGGCAGCCTCGCCCCAGTTTGAGGCCTCATCCGGGTAGTCTTGTTTCTCCGGCAAGACTTTATCTCCTTCTATCCTATCTAACCCAAATGAAACAAAATAATAAGATGTTGATTTCAGAAATGCATAATTATATTTGAGTATATACTATATTGTAGTTAATAGTTGATTTACAAATTATTAAAAATGTAACATACAACTAAAGTAGTGTTTTTTGAATAATGGAACAGAATATATTTTGACTTAAATCAATGCATTTTGGGGAAAATTTCAAAAAAAAATTGAACAATCTACCTTCAGTGACAGGTAAAACCAAATACAATTTAATAAAGTTATCTATTTTTGTCAATAATGTGAAATTTAATTTGGCCAGATGGCATTTAACCCCCTTTTGGTACCATTAAACTTCAAGAAACATTCATTCTATATAAAGTATGCCAGCTTTGCCAGTCCATTTGCCAATATACTCACTTAGGGCGAGCATAACCAACTGCATCTTAACCAATGCATCTGTCTTTTGTCTAAACCTGTTAAAATTCAGGTGGCCCAACTTTTAAACCTTTACAGCACTCATCAAACATCGGAGGCAATCACTTTTTATTAGATCAACTTTACCAGAAATTGATATTACTATTTTCCCCATGTTCAGCTGGGCAAAACCCACTTTGAGCTACTTTTTTTGTATGAATATGTGCTATATAAATAAATGTTGGTTGATTGATTAGACAACTGCAGTTTAAAAAAAAAATCATCTTTGTCATAACTGTTAAAATTTAGGCTGGCTTTAACATTTAACCCTTTACAGTCCCCTTTTTAAACATTACAGTAAATCTCCATCAATAGATATAAATTTGCATTGCCAAAAAAAAAAACTTTACAAAGGCATCTTTCTTCTCTTAAACTGTTCAAATCGGTTGAGTTAATGACATTTAATCTTTCCATATTTCCATTTAAACATCACAGTAAATCTTAATTACCCATTTTGGGCCGGGCAAAATGTAGTTTATCAAAAGCATTTGTCTTTCTGTTAACAGGGGAATAACGAACTGCTTTGCACAAAAAAATATGAATAAGTGTCTAGCCAAAAAGGGGGTTAGCAAGGAACCTCTCTCTTATTTGGCTAGATACTTGGAAAAAAGGAGCCTGATAAGTAACCCACCAAATAAAGAGCTTGAATGGGGAGCCAACTTCAGCCTCAAAGAAAAATTTTGGTTCCTGCAGAATCCTCCCCCCACTCTACCTCAAATTCATATACCACCCCTCCCAGTGGCGTAGCAGCTTGCTGAAGGCCCTGGCAGCACCTTTAGGTGGGCCTCCAGTCTAGCAAAACTGAATTTATTTGCAACTAGATCCTAGGGGGGCTGGCTGGGCAGTGAGGTCTGCAACGCGTCACTATCAGATCCCGCTGATGATGAACAAACCAGCTCTCTACATGGAGTTTGTAATAACTTTTAAATCACTTTATTACAGCTGCTGTAAGTTAGCAAAAAAAAAACAAACTCTCAATCATTAAAACATGAGATGAGTGCATATGTGAAAACCTGTTATAAAAGGTGACAATTTTGTAAACTAAAAACATGTAAAAGTTTTAGAACATGAAGCTAATTAGTAAACAAAAATAAGTGAATGCAACACAGGATATTAATAAAGTCCCAGCTAACCCAAGAACATACCACTACACCACAGACAGACATCATCAACCAAATGCAGCAATTCAGTTCCTGTTCCCAGGTTTTTCTCTTTCATCTAACATTCTTTACCCGTGTGTTTAACATAAATGTTCAAAAACAATAACATATGTTTTGACTTTAAAAGGCCATAAGTTGTTCAGTCAAAATGTTAATCATGAAACATGGCATTGCAAAAACAAGCAACATATTAAAGCACAAATTAGGTAAAAGAAATAAATACAGGAAGCAAACAAAACTTTGCTAGAGCAAGGAATGGTCAGTGTTGGGGTATGAACTGCATGAAGTCAAATTCATATTTAGAGATATCTGAAAATTATATTATTAAAATTATTACATTTTCATTAATTTCATTAATTATTATTAAAATTAATATCAATATAAGGCACAACATTACAGGAATGTATTATTTTAAATTGACATGGATTAGTAATAACTGAATTTTAAGTTTTTTATGTCACCTGCTTTACCTATCCTGTATAAGTTCCCGCTTCCCCTCAAGCCTGCTCATTATTAATTTTGAATTTTCATTTATTTACATTTTTCATTCAAGCATTACTTTAGTTTTTTTTAAGTTTACGTTCAATCTTCATTATTTTGAAACACAATAGCCATAAGGCCAATGGGGCTGTAACATTTAATCATCTTTTCTTTAACTCATTAAAATTGGCAATGAAGTTTACAGGCTGCACATTTAGGTGGTCCTTATAATGAACAAAATGTTTTATATGCTTAAACTGTAGACTAAAGCAAATACACAGCATACTGAAATACAGCCCTCACACATACTTGTGCCAGGATCCGGAATTGGATACGTGGTTTTAAGAATGGAATATACTACACTTAACAAAATTCAAACCACCAACAAAATATTGTAGGTCTCCCTCTGGATCAGACGTTTTTCCAACATCCCACATATACTCAATCAGACTGAGATCTGGGGACTTTGAAGGCTATGTCAACATCCTGAACTCTTTTGTTATGTTCCTTAAACCATTCCTGAACTATTTTGCAGCATGGCGGGAACATTATTTTGCTAAAGGGCCCCAACCACCAGGGGAATGCTATTCCATGAAGGGGTGTACGTGCTCTGCAAAACCTTTAGGTAGATGGTCGTGTCAAAATAATCCACATGAATGCCAAGTACCAAGGCTTCTCAGCAGAACATTACCCAAAGCATCACACTGCCTTACCCAAACTTACCTTCTACTTTGGTGCACATTTTACTGTCATCTCTTCCCCAGGTAAATGAAGCATACACTCAGCCATCCACATAATCTAAAAGAAAATGTTATTCATCAGGCACTTTTGGCAGTGGACGGGGGTCAGCACAGGCACTCTGACTGATCAGCAGCTAAAATCACTGCAATTCACTGTGTGTTCTGTCACCTTTCTAATTCCCATATTATGTTTCCAGCAATATGTGCTACAGCAGCACATCTTGGGACTGGATCAGAAGGGGTTAGCCTTCACTCACTAGGTGCATTTTTTTCCCCCTGCAGCGGCAAAGGACCCCGGGAAAAGGGCAATCAACTTCTTCTTCCAGTTTTTTGGCTTTAAAGTCCACTGCTGCCAAAATCACTTTTGACTAGACTAAAACCAAGGATGGAGTTTCAAGTTCCTTAAAATACTATAAAATAAATAATAATAATTGCCATAAATTTGTTTGTATGCAATTCTTGTAACAGAGGTGCATATAAAGCCCTATTTGTTTAATTTCTGGGACTGAAATTAAATGGGAATGATTCTTTTACCTGAATACTTCTTCTGTGACCTGAGTACTTATTTGACAGCTGTATATACTCTATAAATATATACAATACATATATTGTAACACCGACTGGGGCAACCCCCGAAATGAAAAGATGGGGAAGGCAGTTTTGTAGGGGCACCCTCCCCAAGGAGCTAGATGACAGCTCCCTGGTTTACAACCGTGCCCGGTTCCCACGGCCCACCATGGGAATTGTAGTTGGTATCTCACCCATGTTGGGTGCTGTGTGTCCACCGGGATCCTGTGAATGAACCAGAGACATGAGCTATCCATATGACCGGAAATGCTGAAAGGCCATGTGGGTGGAAGGCAGAACACTTCCCGGTTGAACAAATATAAAGAAGGTGGATAAAGCTTGCTGGAAGTGTGGAGGAGAAAGAAAGAAAGAAAAGGAGAATAATTGTGGGCAGTATTGCATATTTACTTGTGGCTGTGGTGGTGAAGAGAGCACTGTGAAGAATTTAAAAAAAAGAATAAAACAAATCTTGGTGCTTTTAACTTGTGTCCTCAGTGCCCTCTAGTGTTCACTATATATATATTGTCACGCTTGGGATTTGCACAGGGGACAGGTGGTTGTAGAAACGGGAATTTTATTCAAACACTGCAAACATTTGTTTCTTTTCAAAAGCTAAAAAGTTCCATGACAAGTCAGAGATGACGTTCCACTAGGAGCAGAGAATGTCAAAAAGAGAGAGAGAAAAGCAAAATAAGCAATTCCAAAACTGACAGGCTGCACAAAGGGTTTTAAGTTAGCGGGTCATCGAGGGTTGTATTGTGCATTATACGCAAATTTAGAAAGGTAAGGAGCAATGAGTAGCGTAGTTTCAGGGATTGGGGTTTTGGGGTTTTCTCAGGGGGGTCTATCTTTTGGGTGCAATCAGCCTCCAACCATCCTCCCCTCAGCATTTACATTCCCGGAAACAGGCGACTCCCCTGTCCCGGTTCATGTAGTCGTGATAATATGCTGCGTTGGCTGTTCAGGCGTGTTTTCTGTGAAACTGTTAGGTTGTAAGCCAAAACCATCTCATGAGGCGGGGTTTATATCTTTCTTTGGTATAACCATTGAAGTGGAGCATGATCAGTTACCAAAGTGAAGTTTCGTCCCCACAAGTAATAACAAAGCGCTTCCACAGCCCACCTAATTGCCAAGCATTCTTTTCATGTAGAATAATTATGTTCCCTAGGAGTAATTTCCTGCTCAAAAATGTGGGTTGGATGTTCTTCTCCATCAAATATCTGTGAAGGACTGCCAAAACCAAATGCACTTAGTCTGTTTGCAAGGTAAAATCTTTTTGAAATCCCGGGGTTTCCCTTTGAACTGGGTAGAAGACAATGCTTTTGTTAAATCGCTGAAAGAATGTTCAATTTTCTGTCCACAGATAGGTTGGTTTTTTCTGCCTCTAGTAAGTTCTGTAGAGGAGCAGCTCTATGTGCAAAATTTTGGGAAAGAATATTCTGTAGTAACAAGCAAGCCCCCGAAAGCAGCGCTTGTTTCTGTGCCTCAGGTCCGGGTACAAGCATTTCTTCTATTTTCCTTAACCTTTCGCCTAGTAAACCCTTGCCATAGAATAGCCTAAGTAATGAGTCTCGGACATGCCCAGTTTACTTTCTTAGGGTTAGCAAAGGCCAGCCTGTCTCGCTTTCAAGACGGCTTGG